>NW_014554123.1:0-499 GCF_001313825.1 Dinoponera quadriceps
AGTCCCCCGAACGCACCCAATTGGGTGCGTCCGGGGGAACCCACCAGGGCTCTGATATTATGGCCAACCCACAACCACGCTCCGCCATTGTGTGCAGGAGAAGCTCCTGCGCACGGCGGGCGTGGTTGAGGTTGGCCTGAATCAGGCGGGGAGGCCTAGCCATTATGGCTGGTTTTCTCGGCGTCCCCCCCGCCTGACTGCCCCTTCCTCCTTCTTTTGGAGATCTGGGTCCCCGCCTCTGGTGATGTAACCACCCCCTCTTCCCGCACGGCCGTATCCACCGCCTCCCCCTCAGTCTCGTTTTGCCCCCCTTGATGCTCACCCATTGGGGGGGAGCCTGTGACTGACCTTTCCCCCCCAGGGGCGACCCTCTTTTTCCCCCCCTTCTGCTGGGTTGGGGGCGGTGCCTGGCGCCGTCCCTCCACCCATTTTTGCGCCGCCGGGCAGGCGGCCCCCCCCGCGCGGTGGTCCGACCGGTGCCCCAGGTCGGAGCAGACCG
>NW_014554124.1:0-1192 GCF_001313825.1 Dinoponera quadriceps
ATGTGAGAGAGTGTGAAAACTCGTGATGGGTATCGATATTCGATACATTCGATTCCCTGCCTGCTCGACCGATGTCACAAATATCATTTTTCCGAAAACCCGATAATTCGATAATGTATCGAATATCGATCGGGATAGGCACACGCAGTCGATTAATTTAGCAGAAAATTTAAGAGCAAGCATTGTGCCTAAAGACTCGATGTTTAATTTTAACAGTTAGGTTACCGGGTTTTCGGAAAAATGATATTTGTGACATCGGTCGAGAAGGCAGGGAATACATTATTAGAGTGTGAAAAGACACGTGGTAGCTTTCCCCCCCTTCATTTTTGTTCTCTTGCCCGCATCTCGTAAACCATTGTTGAGGTAATGTTGGTGTCTGAGGAGACGTTGCTGCTTCTGGGAAGCGCAATCAGTCGCACTCATCCCATTCTTCCACCACCGCCCGTTGGGGCGCTGTATTTTTGGAAGTTGCGTTTTTGGAATGGAGAACGTCTCACAACTCTGCCACGATTGCTAGTAATATATCGGGGTGCGGGGACTGACTTCCCTTTCTTCAGGCTTCCCAACAATCACTGCCCCACCCCCCTAACATAACTAGTTTGAAAGTTACAGCCGGTTACCCTTAAAAACCTAACGGTCATTCTTGCTTTCGTGCTTCTAATTCTTCACAAATCGAAATATTACAAATTTTTTTTACCTATTTATTTATATTATTTATTTCCACCTTGTTTCTGAATTTTTTCTAAATTTTTGGAAGTTTCTTTCTGTTTTTTCGCTCTTTCTAAACTTTACTCTTTTTGTTGCTTCATTTTTTGCCATTAACTCGTGATATATGTAAAACGACGACTTATCCTTCTTCTATTTATTGATTTTTTTCCTAAGTTTTTTTTCTTTTTTCGTTTTTCTTCTGTTTTTGGTCCTTTTTAATTTTTAAATTTTTGTAGCTTAATATTTTTAATGATTTGTGGTGTATATATAAAACGACGGCCTACCTTCTCTTTATCCTTGCGTGTTTTTAAGTCTTTTTCTCGGTTTTTTTTCTTTCTTTAGATATTTTTAACATTTACGTTTTTCGTTGCTAATTTGTGTTATTTTTTTCTACTCCATTTTATTCTGTTTATTTATTTATTTATTTATTTATTAAATTTATTTTATTTTATTTATATATTAATATATTTATTTATTTATTTAG
>NW_014554125.1:0-455 GCF_001313825.1 Dinoponera quadriceps
CATTCCCGTTATTAATGCCACGGATGAAAACATCGAACTTCTCATACCTATGGTACGCCTCCGCGAAATTTCTCAAATTTCCGAACTTCCTCTATGCGCGAATGTCCGTCCTGCGCCGAACGACAATGATAATCTCTCGGCCAGCAATCTCACTGAAAACATTAAATCCTCTAACTCAATAAAATCTCATTCTTACGAACCTCTAAAAAATAACGAACTCCCTAGATCAACCAAACTCACAACATCTCGTGAATCGCAATCGGCTGTGCCGATCCTTGAATCCTCGAGCGATGACCTCGCAGAGTTCTTCAGTATCCTATTCGCTTTAAGTAACGATCTTCAAAGGGCGAAACCGTTGTCCACTGAATCCTCGTTCGATGCCCCGGCACTCCTAACTCTTAATTCTAACTCGCCGGAGACATCGTCCACTAACTCTTTAAACAACGGTCCGACCC
>NW_014554126.1:0-517 GCF_001313825.1 Dinoponera quadriceps
CCGGCGAGCCTTGGCGCCAAACTTGCGATGGTAAAAGCAGAGCTTGTGAGTCTGACCGAGAGACGCTCCCTCTTACTTGCTGTTGGCTGTTTTGTTATTGTTTTTGTCTGCGATCGCATCTGGAATTATAGCGCTCTTACGTGAAGACGAGCGAGGCCTCTGCTGCTGGAGCTGACTGCGCAGCTGGCTAAGCTGCTGTTTTAATTGCCGCACCTCAAGCGAGAGGTCGGAGATGCAGGTCCTGAGCGCCGCTGTGTGATCGTCTGCAGGCTTGTTGCTTGCAGAGAGAGAGAGAAAGAGAGAGAGGCTGCGAGCTGCTGTTGTTGTTGGACTGGAGATGCCAGATTCTGTCTCCAGCTCAGCAAGGTTGTCAACTGGCAGGTGCTCTGAAGAGGCAAGCGCGACCCTGAGGTCGCGAGGCAGCCTGTCTAGCCAGATTTGCCTGACGAAGGACGGACCGACCTCACTGTTGGCGAGCCGCTGCATGCGTCGGAGGAGCTGCGAAGGAGGTTCATTA
>NW_014554126.1:740-2623 GCF_001313825.1 Dinoponera quadriceps
GTCAACTGGCAGGTGCTCTGAAGAGGCAAGCGCGACCCTGAGGTCGCGAGGCAGCCTGTCCAGCCAGATTTGCCTGACGAAAAACGGACCGACCTCACTGTTGGCGAGCCGCTGCATGCGTCGGAGGAGCTGCGAGGGTTCATTATCGAGATGCAGCTCAGAAATGAGCCTGCGCACCTTCTGCTCGGCCGTCTCCGAATGAGACTTGAGGAGCGCCTCCTTAACCTCCGAGTACATGGACTCGGGGCGAACCGAATTGATGATTTTTTCCATATCCAAGGTGATGAGGTCCTCGGAGAGATGCATCAGCAGATGGTGGAAACGCGAAGGCTGGTCTAGAATGCCTTATCTGACGAATTGCGCCTCCAACATAGCGAGCCATAGCTCAGGTTTTGTTGTCCAGAAGGGTGGCTGTCTGATGTCCACCACGCTAAAAGAGCGCTGCTGTGTAGGTAACGGAGAAGGCGAAGCGATGTCCGAGTCGGTAAGGAAATGCGGTTGAGCGACGGGATACGCTTGGCTGTGAAGCTGTGGCGTCGTGTTGGTAAAAACGAGCTGCGAGCGACTAACGTATGTCGGTAAGGCAGAGCCCGGCGGTTTGACCGTGTGAGAAACCGTCGGTAAGGCACACGCGGTTCCGTGACTCGGATCGCCNATAAGGAAATGCGGTTGAGCGGCGGGATACGCTTGGCTGTGGAGCTGTGGCGTCGTGTTGGTAAAAGCGAGCTGCGAGCGACTAACGTATGTCGGTAAGGCAGAGCCCGGCGGTTTGACCGTGTGAGAAACCGTCGGTAAGGCACACGCGGTTCCGTGACTCGGATCGCCCGGGTTATCGTGCGCGCTGCGTAAGAAAGTTGTGTAATGCTGCGAGAAGGCGGGGTAGGCGTGGCCAGCGCCGTACCGTGCGTAATCCGTGCTGCGCAGGGATTGGCTACGAGCGGCATGCACGAGTGAGGCACGTGTGCGCTCAAGGATACCGCGAGACTCGAGCGGTTCTCGGAACTGTTCGCAAACACCTTATTGCCAAGGTCGAAATGTTGTTGCGAGGCCGAGAAAGAATGCGGCGTTATGATGCCGGCGCTATTCTCGCGAGGGGTACCTTGATCGAACGGGATGCCCTCCGATGAAGCCGATGCTGCCGCTGGGTCAGAAGGGCCCGTAATGCCTAGGGACCAGGAGGTCGACCCGGCTCCTTGATGAGTTGATTGCAGGTCCTGCTGCTGCTGTTGGCACTGAGGCGGCGAATTGAAGCCGATGAGCTGTTGGTCCTGCAGTTGAGAAGGAGGCGGCGGCGGGTCGCTGCTACTTCGGATGTCCGGATGGTNGCTTCGGATGTCGGGATGGTGTTCGTCGAGAGGCGGGCCTGAGACCTCGGGCTTCTTGATCGGCGAGTGATGCACCATGGTTAAGAATACAGCCGAAATGTACAAGAGAATGTACGCACAGCGCGTGAGAGACGTGCGAGAGTTCACGAGCGTTCACGACCGCGGCGAAAAGAACGCTTTTCTATTGTTAGGCACCACCGACGTGAGGCGCACAATGCGAACTGAGGTTGTGTATATCAGCGGAAAAAAGGCTTTTTTCAGCTGAACGAGGGGTCACCAGTGTGGAGGTTAGAAGGGATATCCCGGGAAGAATCTAGGCATGTGCCCACTGAGTACTCGGCACAGAGAATAAGAAAGACTCTTTTATTACGTAGAGAAACACTAGAACGATGCAGCTCTAACGGCGGGCTAGTCTCCACTCTTCTTCTGCCGTACAGCGACAAAAGACTAGCCGTGCAGTGACAAAAGACTAGCTCGCCGGCGTGTGGTGGAGGGCGAGCTCGCATGCAAGCGAGATAGAGTATAGCCGCCACAACTTCTACGACGATTTAAAAATGT
>NW_014554127.1:0-1149 GCF_001313825.1 Dinoponera quadriceps
CCAGGATACGATATCGTCGTGAATTTGTATATTTGATATTCCTCTGAAATATTTAATGGTATAAATCAAGTTAACGTTTTTTTCTTCGATACTGGAAAAAAAACTAAAAAATTGTATTAATTTCAGAATTGAAGGTCAATCAATATAATATCATCATAAGTATTTATATTTTCGGTATAATAATTTTGGCAATTTAAGTGATAGTATAACACCTGTTTGGGCATATTCCCATTATTNTAACCCAGGATACGATATCGTCGTGAATTTGTATATTTGATATTCCTCTGAAATATTTAATGGTATAAATCAAGTTAACGTTTTTTTCTTCGATACTGGAAAAAAAACTAAAAAATTGTATTAATTTCAGAATTGAAGGTCAATCAATATAATATCATCATAAGTATTTATATTTTCGGTATAATAATTTTGGCAATTTAAGTGATAGTATAACACCTGTTTGGGCATATTCCCATTATTCGCCGTCTATTCTCATCAAAACCGACAAATTCGAGACCTATTAATGAATCAACATTTCGTTCAATCGATGCAGAGGGATTCAGAGCAAGTTTCCCAGTAGCTATCATCGCATCTTTAAAATTCAGTGCTGCATAAACTATACGTATAAGATTTTCAGGCTTGATTTCCGGAGATGCACGTCCTTCGACGCAACGAAATGTACTCAAATCACCTCGAATCTGATAGAAATTAATTTTTATAATTAATGTAATTTCAATAAATACGGAGCAATAATGAATAATATTTTAATCAAACTCAGATCGCTTAGAATATCATGGAATTTAATTTCAACTCATTCTTATTGATATGAAAATTTGCATGCCACATAATTCAATATAAAAAGAAGTATGTTCAAAAATTGAAGATGCATACACTTGACAAGGAATTAGGTAAATGTTTATACACATTTTTTGTTTCGAATGAAAATATTAACGTACCCCTTGAACGACGTAACCGCATTGCACAGGCCTCGGTTCTGGTAGTGATAACGCAAAGTGTCGATAAGAACCCCAAATTCTTCCGGGACGTAAGACGTTAATGGGTAAATCTAATCGCAATTGATTCATATAGAAAGGTTCCTGCAAGGAAAACTCGGGTGCGTCCTTATCTTGAATAAATATACATCCAACAATT
>NW_014554128.1:0-1560 GCF_001313825.1 Dinoponera quadriceps
ACGAGCTACTCCAGCCTAACGAAACTATCACTGGAGAAAGTTATCAACATTAAATGATGCAATTAAGCCAAGAATTGAAGTTTAAACGCCCCCAATATGCCAAAAGACATGACAAAATGATTTTTCAGCACGACAACGCTTGGCCACATGTTGCAAAAGTCGTCAAGGATACTTTAGAGGCTTTACAATGGGATGTCTTACCCCACTCGCCATGTTCACCAAACATTGCTCCTTCGGAGTACCACTTGTTCCGGTCGATGGCTCATGCCCTGGTCGAGCAGCACTTCACTTCTTACGAAGAAGCCAAAAATTGGGTCGATTCATGGGTAGCCTCAAAAGATGAAGAGTTTTTTCGACGTAGCATCCGAGTGCTGCCAGAAAAATGGCAAAAAGTAGTAGCTAGTGACGGACAATATTTTGAATGTAACGTATATATTTTTACAATATATTGATAATTTTTATTAAAAAAACGGCGGAAACTTATTTCTATTACAAATATTTACAATACGTATAAGCGAATCGAGTCGATACTTGAACATGTGGAACATGTGGAACACGCATAAATTATTCCTCGTGTTCGCGAATCGAAAACCTATGTAACTGGAACGCCGTCGCGCCGAACGCGAAACGAACTCGCGCCTAATCGGGCAACGGTACTTTCTATTTTTCATTTTTTTTCGCTCGGAAACGCTGTCGTCGAGTTTATCATCTCCGATTGCGCAAAACCAGGATATTTCCTTTCATCAATTATCCCTCACAATGTTTCTACGAAATCCGCAAGATGGGGTGTACAAGAGCGCGTTCCGCGCGCGCGAGACATTCGAAAATATTGCCGCATCGAAGCAAGCAGCCGGAAAGCAATTATCCGCTTCGAGACCGCGGTTCAAGGGTTCCCTTCTATCCAAGCCAATGAGGTAGAAAGGATTGAAATATTGGCAAGCGGTATCTCAACAAATTAGCCAGATAAAACACAAGTGGAACACAAAGTGAGTGCGCGGTTGGGAGAAAAAACTACGGTAAGACAGGGNAGGAGGGAGTAGGTGGAAAGCTGGAAGGAGGGTATCGAAGGCAGAATGAAAGAGAGAGAGGGAGAGAGAGAGATCGAATCAGAGTAAAGTCTTTGAGACTCATTGAACTGGAAATAAGCGACAGAGTGCATTCCGCTCTCGGCGTTACTAATCTGATGCAATTACTTTACAATTTACTTTGCCGGTTGGCACTCACTACCAATAGAACAATCTCTGAAATCGAGTTACCACCTCGAAAGTTTTCAAGCCCTTCGCCGCCCTCGTCCTCACGCCGGGAGTTTTGGATAGCGCCTGCCGATCCTGCCTCGCGCAGCTCGCTTGTGCCGAGTCTCTTTGTAGTAGCGTTTAACGAAAGAATAGCGATTGGTCAGTCCCGACGCGTCGGTTGTTTCACGAAACACGGCACCAATGGTATTTAGACACCTTCTACGTCGTGTGTCTTCGTAATTGGCGCACGTGAAAATATTCTTTTTTCGCTCAAATTATACTCTGGTGCAACATACCACTCAGAAAAAAGTTTTGCTGGCCTAGC
>NW_014554129.1:0-1515 GCF_001313825.1 Dinoponera quadriceps
CAAGCCATTTTGAAGCGCCTCAAAGTCATGGGAATGATTCAAAAGCAAGAGTACTGGGTGCCGTACGAGTTGAAGCCAAGAGATGTTGAATGGCGTCTATTTGCTTGTGAACAGCTGCTTGAAAGGCAAAGACGAAAAGGATTTCTGCATCGCATTGTGACTGGAGATAAAAAATGGGTTTATTACAACAACTCAAAGCACAGAAAATCATGAGAAGTTCCCGGCCATGCTTCCACATCGACGGCCAAACCGAACATTCATGGCTCCAAGGTAATGCTCTGTATTTGGTGAGATCAGCTCGGCGTAGTGTATTACGAGCTATTAAAACCAACTAAAACAATCACAGGCGATTGATATCGAACTCAATTGATGCGTTTGAGCCGAGCATTGAAAGACAAGCGGCCGGACTACGCCGAGAGACACNCTACACCGAGAGACACGAGAAAGTGATTTTGCAGCACGACAATGCTCGATCCCATGTTGCAAAAATAGTCAAGACATATTTGGAAACGTTAAAATGGGAAGTCCTACCCCACCCGCCGTACTCTCCAGATGTTGCACCTTCGGATTATCACTTGTTCCGATCAATGGCACACGGCCTGGCTGACCAACACTTCCGGTCTTATGAAAAAGTCGGAAAATTGATAGATTCGTGGATTACCTCAAAAGATGACCAATTTTTTCGACGCGGAATTCGTGCATTGCCCAAAAGATGGGAGAAAGTAGTGGCCAGTGTGGACAATATTTTGAGTCATAACTTTATCTCCATTTTTTTACAATAAGGTCTCAAAAAAAACGGCGAGAGCAAAGTTGTACACCTAATAACTAAATATATCTTTTCGTTTATTACATCCGGTATATTGAAAAGCATCTGTATAAAGAAACATATATGAATAATATTTTTATCATTAGGACATGAACGTTTAATCAAAACAGTTTAAGATGTCTTTAAGGCATCCCAAAACAAATTCTTGTTGCCTAATGATGAATTCTGAAAGTGTATGATAGCAATAAACTTAATATATTCTATTAGTATACCAGAGCGTTTCAGAAAAATATCAAGTCCGCCAAAGATCGCGCCTATTTAGCCGTCGTGAGCGACATTGTTCGTGACTAATCGCGCGATGCGCCGCCCCATGGTAGACGTTGCAGCTCGCGGAACCGTTCCCGTTCGCGAGACAAATGAACGAGGACGCCGTCGAAAGAGCCTGGACAACCCGACTGTCGTGCCTTACCAAGTTTGCAGTCGCGTTGCTGGGCGTCCTGATGTCAAGGATTACGTGACGTCGACGTGATTTCCGTCGAATCTCTAACACTCCTATTTTAAGGTGGTTTGTATTTCGGATTATTAGGAAAATTTAAAAAAACGATTGAATTTGAATGTGGAAGATATGTTTCCATTTTTGCTTATTTTGAGACGTGTGTGTATGATTATAGCTGTTCTAGTCTGAAAATGCGTGTCCCATTTGATGTGCGCCAGAAGTGGCATTTTATATTCTACTTGGGTTCTAGCGG
>NW_014554130.1:0-464 GCF_001313825.1 Dinoponera quadriceps
ATGATAATATAATTATAAACGGCGTAAGATACGCGGGCACAGCCGGTCTACACGAATTGATTTTCCGACGACTTCCAGACGATACTTTGTACACTGAAGATGATCTGCAAAAGTATAAGTCTATATTGTTAGAAACAAATGCGCACAAACGATACCACATGGCAACCAATCCACTGTTGGCTAACAGAGGATACAAGTACAAACATGTAATCAAACCTTTGGTGCCCACAACGAAACATGGAAAATCTGGAGAAGGGTTATCGAGGGCCATGATGCTAACTGGAAATAAAATCGAATATGTTCACTGGGACGATCCCAATGAACTGGTAGATCGTCTGCGATTGCTCGAAGCCTCTAGTCAAGCTGGCAATGACGCGCATGACAACGAAATTTTATCGATTATCGAAGAACTTCGCGAAGAGGGTTTGATTATAAATTAAACAGCGCGACATTGACACCAGTCA
>NW_014554131.1:0-961 GCF_001313825.1 Dinoponera quadriceps
GGCTGACGGGGTTCTGGCTTCGACGTACGCTACCTTCCCCCTGAATGGTAAGGGAGGCTCAGCGGGTTCTTCGTGGGACAACTGCCAAGCGGCGGCTTGGTGCCGAGGCGCAGAAAGCACGTCAGCGGCTCGAGCGGTATGAAATACGCTAAGACAACAAGCTGGTGTGCTGGAGCCTTGGGATTGCTGGCGGATTCTCCTACCTCCCACCCCTTTACCTTCATCCCTTCCTTAATTAACATAACATTACCGCGAAGAGAAAATTTGTTCTCACGCGGTATTCCACAAATTTTCCAACTTCCATCCTTCTAAAGAATTTCACTGCATAACCGAGAACAGATAAANAACAGATAAACTGTTTCCACGCGGTTAAAAACCAAATTTCCCCCCTTCCTTCCACCTCCATAAGTATTACCGCGAACAGGAAATCTGTTCTCAGGCGATACCCACGAAATTACCACTCCCACCCTTTCTGTAAGGCCCACTGTGTTACCGTGAACGCATATGTAGTTCTTAAGCGGTACAACGTCAAAAATGCCTCTTCCTCACCATCGAAAAAATCACTGCGCTACAGCTGACAGTTGAAATGTCCTCATGCGGTAAAAGCCTAGTATTCCCTTTCTTGTCGCAGCCTGTCTCCCAACTGTCCTCTTCCTCGCAACCCTGGCGCTACGGGGAAGCCGGGCAGAGTCTGCGTTATATAGACCTACAGGGCCCTGTGCTTCTGTGGCTCTGCCCCAGCGGCGACGGAACCGGAGGTATTAATATACTTTTATTTTTCAGGTCCTCTAGCTCGTTGTGCTAAAGGAACAGGTCACGACGAAACAGTGAGGCGACGAAGGAGGGCCAGCCTCTCGAGCGGTATAAAACCCGCAGTGACAGTCGCTGAGCTCTCTGGATCTGAAGTGGCGTCACTCGACCGCATCGCGCACACACCCACTTCTCTCCACATTTTCTTTCT
>NW_014554132.1:0-328 GCF_001313825.1 Dinoponera quadriceps
AATCGGAGGGGTTCGATAAAATTTACATTTATAACCGCACCAGTTAATACACGGCTATCGAAAGCAGTGTCTATTTCACGCCACAAGAGTCCTGCGTTTGAATGTCCGGCGCCTGTATGTACAAAACGAGTACGCAATGAATGTTTTAGTCCTTCGAGTCGCGCAATTCGAGCGATCAACGATTGTTGAACACTGATCGATAATCTTGGTCGTTTCGCTCGACTATGTCCTTCCAACGACTCGAGGCATTCTTCACACCGTTCCTCCCACACGTTGTATTCGTCTCGCGAACTCAATCAAGCGGATTGATCCCACAGTTTATGTTCAG
>NW_014554133.1:0-1504 GCF_001313825.1 Dinoponera quadriceps
AAGCGAAGATCATTATTTGTTGAAATAATGACCGATTTAAAACTTTTTTGGTCCCCTATTTAGCCTTTGTACTACACTACGGCAGAAAAAATAAAGTACTGTTTTATAGCGGACACATGAACGTTATTCCAAATAAACACATATAATTTCACAATTCAGGAAGACACAACATGAGAGAGTTCAAATAACTCGCGGCAATGTTTGGTATATCGACGTATTCTGCACGAACACTTTCAGTATAATAAGTACTTTAAGTCAATGGTCTGCAATCTCCTTTTGATAACACGTGCACTACAGTTGAGAATGTTATATCTATAACTGCTATTTCGCTATCTATTGTCGTAATTTCGCTGCTGCGCTGTATGCTGGGACTTGTTAATTTTAATATATTAGAACAAGATAAGTGTGCGCTACGTACTTGCTATTTTGCTAATTACTATTGTACGTGAAAAAAGATCTTATTTTATATTTTATATAACTAAATAAGCCCAAGACTAAAATTTGTTGGCGAGAAAATGATATCTTTGTTATTGACATTGCATAACTTATACGATGACAGCTATGAATCGAAATAAGCAGCGATATTTCGAGACAGCCAATCAGCATCGCGAAGAAGAGGTTTCAATACCTCGATAATCTTCGAGACATTTGATAACACGCATTTCTATAAATAAACCATTGCGCTATGTTACTCTTTTGAGAATACTCTTTTTAGATAAGATACCGTGCATAAGATGTTTGGGTGTATATCATGCAGGGTGATCTATTTTAAAAGACCTATAGAAATATCTTTTTAGAAAAGCATTGTAAGGAAAACATTTTAAACGAAGTTGTAGGATTTCTGAGGAGAACATTCGATAGCGACCTTGTCTCTGTCAGGGATGTCCTTTTTCAAGGTCATTTGATGATCAACTTTTGTTTTTTAAATGGAATAGTTTTTTTTGATACCAGAAATCAGTAGAAAAGGAAATTTTATTCTAAAAACATGTTGCAACATGTGGGGTCAAATTGACCGCAAAGGATCACTTTATGGTCAAAAAAGTTTTAATTCCAGAAATGAATAAAGCATATAGCAGTCTGACGTTTAGTTACACTTCATGGGGTCAAGTTGACTCCAGAGGTTATTTGTTAAGTTTATTTCTTTAATATTTTCTTACAAATTAATATTCGCATTACATGACTACTCTCGTTTGATCGATCGATCTCCTTTCGATACGGCTTCGACTGTAATTCCTCTACTTATATAATACGTGGGATAATGCATACCAATTATTTCGCGATTATGTGGGTTGTAGTATCACTGAAATATAGACGTGAAACTTTGCCATGAATACCGCCGTGAACACTCAAATTGCACTTACGCTTAACAGACAGCGTGAGGTGTATACATAGAATTTTCTGTTTTAAGGATTAAAGACAAAAAGTCGAGGTGTAATAATTCCGTTGTACTTTACAACACCCTACTTCACACTTGCTGGCTTATGACTGAAAATCAAAGATGTTC
>NW_014554134.1:0-2443 GCF_001313825.1 Dinoponera quadriceps
CCCAAGTGCTCATTGACAAATACGCGAACGGACATGCCGCTGAATCGGAGCAACTTTCTCTCATGTTTTTCTCTCTCCGCACAAGGCGAGAATACTTCCGGCGGTTGTAACGAAAGCAGCGGGAATTATATATGCGAACGTACAGGAAGGGGAGAAGAAAGAGCCGGGTGTACCAAGCGAAAGGATGGAAGTGTGTGCTTTCGGGTCGGCACTCCTCGTTTCCGAGTTGCGAGCGCCACTCGAAAGCTCTCTCCTTTTCGCGAAAATCGTGCTGCGTAAGAGCGTCCGTACAGAAGACTAACGGGATTTAAGCGATTATCGTGCCCTCGTACCGTCTCGTACAACCGAACATATGTACTTAGAGCCGCGAAGAGCGACACCTCGTAATTCGAGTCTCTTTCGTCGGCGCGGCCGGTCGCGTCAGTCAACGGGAACAATGTGAACAAATAAATCGGCAAAATCCGTGGACAAGGGTGCGAAACGGGCTGCGCTTCGACATATACGGGCTCCAGCTTGTCGACGATGTCGACGTTGGATACAAGGCGTTTGTCATAATTATCGCGCGCGCGCGATACGTTCGATAATCCCAGCGCGGTTTATTATATCTCGCGATCTGTCCCGACGGAATCGTTAATTCTTCGCTTTTGCGGGACGCTTTCGGTATGTTCGATCAATACGATAATTTTTACCGCCACGATTCTTGATGAATTTTCTTCAACTAAGTTGTAATATTTTATCATGATTATGATTGTAATTATTATTGTGAGAAAGGGTGAGAGCCTCCTTTTACATTTTGTACAATAACCAATATTTGTCAACGATCAATATTTTAAATTGAGAACTGAATTTTCTTCATTACTAATTTGATTATATTCGTCAAAGTGTTGTTCAATCTAGACCCAGAATTGTAAAATNTCATTGTTCAATCTAGACCCAGAATTGTAAAATATTTATTACTTGGGACGTTATTTATGAAAATGTGGCGACACTGCGTAATGAATTGGAAAGAAGCAGGGATAAGCCGCCCAACTAAAATAGATTTAAAAAATTTTGTTTTGTTTAATAATAAACAAAGTGTCTTGTTATTTTATACCACCTTCTCCTCTATTATTATTATTGTTATTATTAATTAAAATAGCGTTCTTCATTTTTGTAACTGTTTTTATAAAGTAATGAAAGCGCGATTTAATCAGTGTCACCGGAATAAAACCGATTCTCGGGCACGTGAATTTTTATCAAAATCGAACAAAGTCGCGGACGAAGGATTATTCGAGGAATCGATCGTAATGGCGACGTTTATAGATAACGCGGATACATTCAGGATATGTATTTGCGGAAGCGAACATCCGAATGGTCACTGGCGTTTGAGACGGCTATATACGGCGCAGTGCTATCGGGCGTACTAATCTGTAAATTATGCGCATCGCGTTGATTACTTAGGCGACGCCGAAGTTACTGACACCGCCGTACTCAATAGCATATCGTGTCATAAAGGTCAACAACTCGGAGGACAAGGTCCTTTTGATCCCTCAATGGATTGCGGTGATCCTGGTATACGATTTCGGGAGTTAGCTGCTTCCACGCCAAGGTAACCGCGCCCGTGGGTTTCGATTAAATTCCGTCATTCGCCCTTGATTATCATTCCGAATTAATCATCATTATTCGCTAGTCCGTTTTTGGTCACGCGATATTAACAAATGATATTCCGCGAAATTTCTTATAACGACAGATCATGTTTGAAAATAACTGGAAAAAATCTAAAAGAACGACTGAAAAAAAAATTAAATACATACACGCGACGTCTAACCTTTCACGGAACTTTTCTCTAGTCGTTTGATCACTACACAATTCAACTTTCATATTCTTGAAATACGTAAAAACTAAATGAATGTTGTGAATATCTGATGAATTTGGTAAACATCTGGAATATCATTTTCAGAGACACTCGCGTGTTTTCCCTCGCTGGCACAGCCGAGCGCGTCATCTCTTTCGGGAACCATTTATCATTCAGTGGATTCCGTTTGAAATGACCATCAAAGGGAGATCGCGTAAATTCGGCCGGCAAACTTTGCCTCGCGGGCCTGAAATTCGCGTTTCAACATTAAAGTACGACGTACCCATTATATATCATTGATCTCTGTTTACAATTCCCCCCGCCGTATCGGTCAATGGGGCGCGATTTTCGCGAGACGCGACGCATAATATCGGATGTTGCGAGGCGTCTTTCGCGCGTCGGTAAAGAGAATACGTCACGGCGCGCATAATTGTGTTAGCCGCGGGGAGGCGCGCTCCGCAGGTGGGATGATCTGTTTCATGAGACGCCGTTCACAGCCACACCCCACTTGCTATCCAGAGCCGCCCTATTATTTGTCATGGGACGCGCGCGAGGGCGGTGAGAGGGAAGAACGCCTCTTTCGCGTTCGCCGGATTCGCCGCGAGTTAC
>NW_014554135.1:0-1228 GCF_001313825.1 Dinoponera quadriceps
GGTGATGAAAAGTGGGTCAATTACGACAACGTCAAGCGAAAACGATCGTAATCGAATCGCGATGAGCCAGCGCAAACGGTGGCCAAGCCAGGGTTGACGGTCAGGAAGATTTTGCTGTGTATTTGGTAGGATTGGCAGGGAATTATCTACTATGAGCTGCTCCCCTACGGCCAAACTCTTAATTCGGACCTGTACTGTCAACAATTAGACCGTCTGAAGGAAGCAATCGCCCAGAAGCGGCCAGCTTTGGCCAATAGGAGAGGAATTGTGTTCCATCAGGNGGCCACACTCATCGATAGTGACTCGTCAGAAGCTCCGGGAGCTTGGTTGGGAGGTTCTTTTGCATCCACCTTATAGTCCGGACCTGACACCAAGTGATTACCACCTGGCGAATTTTTTTGCTGGTGAAAAATTCGCCTCAAGAGAAGCTTGTGAAAATCGACTTTCCCAGTTTTTTGCCAATTTGGACAAGGGTTTCTATGAGAGAGGTATAATGAAATTACCTTCGAAATGGCAACAAGTTATCGAACAAAACGGTGCATATTTGACCTAAATCGGATCATTGTAACTATGTTAAATAAAGCCTCCAATTTGATACAAAAATAATGAATTACTTTTTACTAGACCTTATATCTCCCGTATTACTTTCATTCGGCAATGGCGAGGTTAGGTGAAATGGTATCGATTTTATCCGTCAGATCTGAGATGACATTTTTTTCGAACACAATTTCGAATACGTCGCGTATTATAGTCGACAGATCTGTGATGACGCTGTGTTTTCTGTTCTCATTTGATAATAAAGAGGTTACGGTGATTGAAATTCTATCAATTTTATTCGTCAGTTCTGCAATGACATCTTGTACTTTACTTTTATTTGACAATAGCGAGGTTATGTTAATTGAAAATTCATCAATCACTTTTATATCTTTTATCACTTTGTCAATTTTTTTCGTTAGATCCGTGATGACGTCTTGAATTTTTTTTTACTTTCATCAATGAGTTTTTCCACAACTGCCAGTGACGCATCAATTTTGTCCCTTATCGCATGCAATGCGTTATCATATAGTGTTTATTAATCGCGTTAGTGTCGAGTTCTGGAACGGCTAAATTTTGTATTGGGTGAGTGCAAAAGTGCATGCGGAGTTTGTGAGTAAAAGTCAGACAGTGATTAGGCAAACAAAGTTCTTTATTCAATCAATGATATATTCTCCATCGTTGTCTATAATCT
>NW_014554136.1:0-1005 GCF_001313825.1 Dinoponera quadriceps
ATATTTTCCAAGTCTTTTTGCAATGAAATCTCCATTCGAAAAATGGAATAATAGCCAACTTAAATTGTAATAACTTTTCACTTTAACGGAGCGATTTCTTCTTATTTGTGATATATTATACATACGAGGGTGAATCGAATATAAACTGGAATTATATTTTTTTGTTTAATTGAAACATCATAAAAAAACTAACATACATAACTATTTTTCTACATAATCCCCAGACTTCGAAACACATTCACGTCAGTAATGATTGCCTAAGCACTGCTCAAGCTTATTCCGACTTCAGAAGCAATTTCAGCGACCGTTAATCGACGGTCACCCTCGATAAGGCTGCCAACCAGGTAAATATTCTTCTCTGTCACGCTGGTCCTCGGGCGACGTCGGTGCCCCTTATTTTCAATAGTTTCTCGTTCTTCTAAAAATTATTTGTGCCACTCGTACATTTGAGTCTTCTTAAGCATATTGTCTCCGAACTTGCTTTAAGCTTTCTCAATATATCCGACGGTTTTATGCCTTCTGCAGTGAGAAATTTAATAATAATTCGTTGATCAACGAACGATGGCACCTTTCGCTCTTATATTGTGATACTAATTACGAAGCGCTAATAAGAGGTCGCGTAGAGGGGAATATCCTTCAGGCATCCCTACCTATAACGTTCAGAAACCTGGTCTCTCTCCGTTCGCCTCACTGCGGGTATAAAAATAATTCCGGTTAATATTTTATTCACTCTCGTATTAGTACTCTATGTCCGTTGAAATGAAATTTCATTTAAGAAATGATTGATTATTGGAATCATACGAGTTGGATTTATATTTTACTTTTACGTACATACGAGGGCGGTTCAATAAGTACTCATGTTAGAAATGAAGACACCATTTTTTCAAAAAATTTTTTTTTATTTTTCAACATTGTCCCCTATTAGAAAGATACACTTCTTCCAACGTTCCTGCTACTTTTTTAACACCTCCAAAAAATTGGATTTGTCGAACTATTCAAAATACG
>NW_014554137.1:0-942 GCF_001313825.1 Dinoponera quadriceps
TGCCTTCTTCGAGACCGTTACATCACCGAAGGAGAAAGATACTTACCTAATCCGGAAGTAGACAACTAGCACTTTAAAGGTGTTAAGAGGGCAGTCCCTATCCCTAAATCCTGATAATAAGGCTACCAGACGTTGTCAAACGCGCCCGAGACGTCGAAGAGCAGCACAATGACGTATCTCTGTTCAGAGGCAGAGACCATCCGTTGCAGTTCCACGACAGCGTCCTCCGTCGACCTTCCGAGTGAAGCCGAACTGCCGATCGGAGATCTTTCTGGCACATGGTGTTGCGCTATCTCTGACTTCGCGTTGCTGCAGCGTATCCTCGTTCTGCCAGTCATGCGGCACGTGCACGTCGAGCAGGCGATCAGCGGTCTCCTCTAGGGTGACGGTCAAGAAGTTTCCGCCACGGAGAGTGCTCAGCACTTTGTCAACCAAAAGCTTATCGGCCTGATGCTTATAAACAAATCCCCAGAGCTTCGAGTAGCCTTGTTCCGTGACANTCTTCCTCACCTCCCTGGTATACTCCCGTAAAGGAAAGCGGTAGACACGCAGTTTGGCGGAGCGGGTGGGCTCAATACATGCCTGCTGGTATGCCCGTCTGTCCCTATAGACGATTTTCTTTCTTATCGTCAGATTTTTGGTCCACCACGCGTTGGACTTTCTATATTGCCTCTTTCTAGGCATTGCCTTCTCGCAGGCGTCCAGAAAGGAGCCCGCAAGAGCATCCGCGAACTTCGCCACGTCCTCCACAGACGTCAAACCGAGGACCTCAAGTCTCGATCTAGACAGATCAACGAGGCTCTCAGCGAACTCCTCCCAGTCGCCCCGATTGGTATCGAATCGAACATTTGTAGATCGCTGCTCCCTACCTTTGATTTTTGGCACCATCAGCTTAATATCCAGGGAGTTGTGTCACAGGTTCTCCAGTCGCAACGTACCTTC
>NW_014554138.1:0-329 GCF_001313825.1 Dinoponera quadriceps
TTCCGTTAAGAGAATTTTGCAGCGGCCCGAACAAATGATAATCAGAGGGAGCCGGTGAATAAGGAGGATGAGTCAAAACATTTCAGACAAGCTTTAACAATTTGTTCCGAGTGGTTAATGAAGTATGGGGTCTAGCATTGTCGTGATGGAAGACGACTCCTTTTCGATTTGCTAATTCTGGACGTTTCGAACGTATTGCTTGATTCAATTTCGTTAATTGGGGGCAATATACAGTTGAATCGATCGTCCTGCCTAATGGTGAGAGCTCATAATAAATGATACCTTTATATTCCCACCACACTGAGAGCATAATTTTCTTCGAGTGCAAT
>NW_014554138.1:446-667 GCF_001313825.1 Dinoponera quadriceps
TTTTCTTGGCGTTTCAGCAGCGCGTCGCAGATGGAAATGCGAGCGTTTAAGTTAACCTCGGTCCATTCGTGCGGCACCCAAACATTGAGGCGAGAAACGTATCCTAACTGACGCAAATAGTTTTCTACACTTGTGTGGGATATATTAAGTGTCGTAGCAATCTCTCGTACTGTTTGCGATGGATTTTTGTCGACGGTATTCTTTATTACAGCTGAATCAAT
>NW_014554138.1:889-1144 GCF_001313825.1 Dinoponera quadriceps
TTTACAAATAGGTTAGGTGGAACGTCGCTTTTCAGCTGCGCAAGCGCGTTGTGCGATAGCGCTGTGGAAAAGAGATAGCAGGACGAGTAAACCTACTTCGATTAAAAAAGCGAACGAACTTATTTGCCAACCCAATATATATAATAGTATATATATAGTTGTATATATATACTTTTATATATACTTATATATATTTCTAGGTACATTTGATAATATGTTTAAATTTCATTGGTTCATCAATACTGTTTAAAAACA
>NW_014554139.1:0-981 GCF_001313825.1 Dinoponera quadriceps
GTCCAACGCGCGCCAAACCACCCGGTAAAAGACAGGATAAGTTATTGGCTACCTTATACGATAAGCAGCGTTATGTTATTCATTATCGTAACCTGCAGCAGTGCACGCGTCACGGTCCTCGCATTACAAAGATACACCGTATATTCCAATTCGCTCAATCTCCGTGGCTCCGCGATTACATCGAACTAAATACACAGTTTAGAACACAAGCGACGAATAATTTCGAGAAAAATTTGTATAAATTGATGAACAATGCTGTATTTGGAAAAACGATGNTACGCAATCATGTAGATGTGAAACTGTTGACAAAATGGGATGGACGGTACGGTGCCGAGGCAATGATCGCGAAACCAAATTTTCATAGTCGAAGCATTTTCACCGAAAACTTAATTGCCGTCGAATTACAAAAAAAAAGTGAAATTCAACAAGCCGATCTATGTGAGTATGTGCATCCTCGACATATTAAAGGTTTGCTTGTATGAATTTCACCAAGAATACATGTCTCCTTCATATCGCGAAAAATGTAAAATTATGTACACCGACACCAACAGTCTAATTTAGCACATAGAATGCGAAGACATTTATGAGCACATGAAACGCGATATTCATAAATTCGATACGAGTGATTATCTCGCTAGCAACGCGTACGATATACCGCTTTTAAATAAGAAGGTTCCGGGCCTGATAAAAGAAGAAAATAACGGAGCTATAATGACAGAATTCGTCGGACTTAGAGCGAAGATGTACGGGCTGAGAGTAGACGGGAAAAAGGATACGAAAAAGGCCAAAGGCGTCAAAAGTAGCGTCATAGCGCGAACGAAAACCTTTAACGACTATACACAATGTTTGAGAGATGAAGTCGAAAAAAGTCGTCAACAATCGTATATAGGATCGAAATTACCAAAGTCTTCACAGTGTCTGAAACAAAAATCGCTCTAAGTCCATACGATTACAAGCGGTATATCATACCCGACTCGATTG
>NW_014554140.1:0-2008 GCF_001313825.1 Dinoponera quadriceps
TCTGTGTTTGGTGGGATCAGAAGGGTGTAATCTATTATAAGCTGCTAAACCTATTGAAACCGTTAACACTGATCGCTACAGCAAATGTTCGATTTAAATCGAGCATTGCGTGAAAAACGACCGGAATATGGAAAAAGGCAACACAAAGTCATTTTGCTCCGTGATAATGCCCCATCACACACAGCAAAACGGGTCAGGGAAAAGATCGAGGCTTTTAGATGGGAAATACTAACGCATGCGGCTTATTCTCCAGACTTGGCTCCGTCCGATTATCATCTATTCGTATCAATGGGACACGCTTTCGCTGAACAACGCTTCAATTCGTATGAAAATGTACAAAAATGGCTCGATAGCTGGTTCGCTTTAAAAGAAGAAATGTTTTTTTGGCGTGGCATTCATAAACTGCCGGAGAGGTGGGAAAAATGTATAAATAACAATGGACATTATTTTGAATAAAATATTTTTTATCATTTTCAAACAACAGACGTGTAATTTTTCCAAAAAAATTCCGCTTTCATACTTCTACACCTGGTATATACAGGGTGTCCCATTTTAATTTAACCACTCAAATAACTCACTGGGAATGACCCAAATAAAAAAAAGTTTTGGGACAAAAGTTTTTTGGGGAGAAATTGAATGGTGACCTTGAATTTGACCTTGAAGTCGATTTGCAAGGTTATTTCAAGGTCAACTTCATTTTCTTTAATAGGAATCCCTATTTTTGACCTCATATTCTGATAGTGCTTTAAATTCTGCGTTCAACCATATGAATTTTAATAGGGGTCAAATGTCATTTCAAGTTCAAAACGTCAAAATAATAGTATTTTTAAGGTTTTTTAAGGTTAAGTATATTTTTCAGTCATATGCGTCATGCTAAGGGTCAAAGGTCATTTCACAGTCAAATAGTCGATGGGGTGCTTGTTTAGCGTGAGTCCCCTTGCCACTCACGATGGGGTGCTTGTTTAGCGTGAGTCCTCTTGCCACTCACTTTTTGTTACCTTTATAACTGTTAACCACGAAGTAAGTGTTCAAAATTACCATCATTAGCTTCAAGGCACAAATTCAATCGTCTATGAAAATTTGGCACAGTTCTTAATAAAGTTTCTCTTGGAATCGCTTCACAAGCTTGACGAATACGGTTTTCCATGTCTGCTCTAGTTGTGGGCTGTTGTGAAAATACTGCATTTTTAATGTAACCCCATAAATAAAAATCAGGAGAAGTTAAATCTGGTGAGCGAGGTGACTAGTTAACTGGACCTCTCCGTCCGATCCATCTTGCATTAAAATGGTTATTTAAAAACTGACGAACAATTAGTGCAAAATGAGGTCCTGCACCATCTTGTTGCCACCACATTATTATTCTGGTTGCTAAATCAACATTTTCCAACAGCCCTGGCAATTGATCTCGAAGCAATTCTAAATAACTGTTTCTATTAACATTACCCTCGCAAAAGTAAGGTCCAACTAAGTAGCCATTTATTATGCCACACCACACCATAAGGCTCCATCTATTCTGATGATCTACAGCTCTGTACCAGTGCGGATTTTCATCTGACCAGTAGTGGCAATTATGCCTATTAAGTTGTCCATTACTGTAAAATTTAGCCTCATCATAAAAAAGCACATACCTGAAAAAGTCAGGATCTTGTTGTATCCTTGCTAAAGCCCAGTGGCAAAATTCAATTTGCATTTGAATATGGTTTGGCCTTAATTCTTGAACCAAAGTTATGTGATATGCATGGTATCTTAAATTTCTAAGAATTCTTAAAGCAGTACTTCGTGGAATACCGATTTCCCTTTCAATTGTGCGACTCCTGATTTGACGATCAAGATGTACAGCTGCTAAGACTGTCAAAACGCGAGCATTATTTTCATCGTATTCGTGACGTCTGCGCTGACGGTTAAGGTGTCCACCACGAGCTCTAATAGTTAACACACATATCGTCACATGACTGGGACATGACGCCTTAAAGGAAATCGTTCAGCGTACCACCGTGCTGC
This sequence comes from Dinoponera quadriceps, assembly GCF_001313825.1. Lineage (NCBI taxonomy): Eukaryota > Metazoa > Arthropoda > Insecta > Hymenoptera > Formicidae > Dinoponera > Dinoponera quadriceps. Next base: position 2,002 of record NW_014554140.1, read on the forward strand.
TGCCCGG
>NW_014554141.1:0-3927 GCF_001313825.1 Dinoponera quadriceps
GTATACGTCAAAGGACTTGAAAAACGGCGATGGTTGCTGGATATTCTCAGCGATGACATGCGGGGACATTTAATCATTGAAACAATAGATGCAGAGTATGAGGATATCACCTCTTTACAAGAACTTGATTCAAGTAATACATACCGATGCGAGAAATATCGAAAACACTGCGCGTTGCAAAATGTATTTAAAATTTTTAACTGGTGGTTGATATGCTCTTGATAATAAACTATTTAAGATTCTCAAAGACATTTTTAACTTAATATCCTCCCCCTTATCTTTTCCCCATTTAGATTTAAGTAAACACGATATAGGGGCGAGTGCGCTTGAGGGGTGTGGACATTCGCGCGCGCGACTACCGCGAGTCGTCGCTGGAGGGGATACAGATCGGCCCGCTGCGGGGGGAGGGTGGGTGCGGATCTTCGCGCGCGATTACTTTGAGTTGTCGCGAACAGGGGGAGGGAAAGGGTGCGCGAGGGTATACCGACTGCCGGAGGAAGGGGGTACGCGATGGTATACCGACTGTCGGAGGAGGAGGAGGGGGTACCGACCGCTGAAAGGGGGCCCTATTCGGTCGGTAAAAAAAATACAGCGCCTACCGACCGCTGAAGGGGGCCCTATTCGGCCGGTAAAAAAAAAAAACAGCGCCTACCGACTGCTGAAGGGGGCCCTATTCGTCCGGTAAAAAAAAACAGCGCATACCCACCGCTGCTATTCGGTCGATAAAAAAATAAAAACAGCGCCAACTGCGCCAACTGCGCTAACTGCGCCAACTGGTTTTTGTTACTCGGCCGGTAAAACAGATCCCACTGCGCCAACTGGTTTCCCTACTCGGCCGGTAAAACAAATCCAATTGCGCCAGAACCGGCCTTTCTCATCTACTATTGTACGCCCAAAATAATATTGGGAGTGTGAATAAGTTCTCGCCGTTTCACCATCAGATGGCGGTATAAAAATTTTCTGTGTATAATTCAAGATGATGACGCATCTATGTTGAAGTTCTAAAACCTATGTTTAAAATCAGTGCGTATCTTTCTATTAACCTATAAAGAACATTTTCTTTTTCTTGCGTAAAACATTTCAAATTTTGTGCCAAATAAACCGTTTTTGCGGGGAATTTTACCGCACTATTTTATTCAGAAGAAATCTGCAGCTGAAGCACACAGAAATCTTGTAGAAACCTATGGTGATCATGCTCTGTCGGAAAGAACATGCAGAGATTGGTTTAACTGATTAAAAAATGATGATCATAATGTTCAAGATAGAGAACGCAGTGGTGCACCAAAAAAGTTTCAAGACAAAGAATTGGAAACATTACTTGCTGAAGATCCATGTCAGGCGCAATCCGATGTTGCAAAATCATTAGGAGTTGATCGAGCAACAGTTTCGAAACGTCTGACAGCATTAGGAATGTACAAAAGGAAGGATCTTGAGNGCGCAATCCGATGTTGCAAAATTATTAGGAGTTGATCGAGCAACAGTTTCGAAACGTCTGACAGCATTAGGAATGTACAAAAGGAAGGATCTTGAGTGCCGTACGAACTGAAGCCGAGAGACGTCGAACGGCGTCTTGTCACGTATGAACAGCTGCGTCAACGATAAAAAAGGAAAGGTTTCATACATCGTATTGTGACTGGTGATGAAAAGTGGACATACTACAGTAATCCCAAGCCTAAAAAATCGTGGGTTAAGCCCGGCGAAGAAGTAGCATCAACTCCAAAGCGGAATATTCACGGTTCCAAGCTCATGCTGTGCATTTGGTGGGATCAGCTGGGGGTAGTGTATTACGAGCTGCTCCAACCCAATCAAACCATCACAGGAGATCTCTATCGTCGACAATTGATGCGTTTGAGCCGAGCATTGAAAGAAAAACGGCCGCAATATGAGCAAAGACACGATAAGGTGATTTTGCTGCATGATAACGCTCGGCCGCACGTCGCGTCACCGGTCAAAACATACCTGGAAACGCTGAAATGGGAAGTCCTACCCCACCCGTTGTACTTTCCAGACATTGCGCCTTCTGATTACTATTTATTTCGATCGATGACTAACGGCCTGGCTGAGCCGCACTTCACTTTGCATGAAGAAACGAAAAAATGGATCGATTCGTGGATAGCCGCAAAAGAAGTGTCGTTTTTTCGACGTGGAATTCTAATGCTGCCAGAAAGATGGGAAAAAGTAGTCTCCAGCGATGGGCAATACTTTAATTGACTTGTTTTTTTATTATTTTTTTTAAATAAAGAATTTATTTTCACAAAAAACGGCGAGAACTTATTCACACTCCCAATAGTATTAAGCATTTCAAGAGAATAGATTCATAAGTTACATTAAATTGTTATCTGAGAAATAGAACAAGTCGCAGAATACGTAGATAATAATAAACGTCTGAACTGTTGTACATGATAATTATTTGCACACAATGTAACATTGTACCGCGTTTGCTTATTAATACACGTTTTACTTTCATCATTCTTGATAAATATTTTATAATATTTTATAATATTTTAATATAATATTTTAATATAAAAAAAAGAGAAGAAAGAAAGAGAATGAAAGACATAAATTTTTTAATTGTGTATATTTTTTTAAATTTACGCTTAATTGAATGGAAAAATTGAAATAATATAATATCGCGTTCAAATATACATACAGAGATATTACTTAATATCATTAAACTACAATCGTTTCAGTGATAGAAATCTTATCAGGCGAACATGGTTTCGATCTGACTGAACGAATGATCGCTTGTGTGGAAATGAAGGCGCCGATTCTGCAGGTCTACCGATCGAAGCAGGAGTTCGAGCTTGAGAAGAAACATTATCCGAAACAATTATGTTTCGATCAGTCCAGTATACTAATGAAGAGAATGATGCTGCAGCTCTATCGGAACAGGGTAAGATCGAATGAATAATGTGTTTTGCTGATTACAAATGGCAAGTAAAAAACAACCGAGTGCGGAGGAAGTCCATAAATTGATGACATTCCATAAATTGATGAAATTCGGTATTGAATGATTTTGAAATGAACATCGTAGCAAACACCAATTAATAATAATATAATATCAATGTTACGATTTCCCATTCCACAATGTAACTGTTACCTTATATATGTTACATAACATGCGTAATATATTACATTTACGATACATTATTGAGTGAGAAATTATAATATTAATGTTATGTTATTGTTAGTTGGTGTTTGCTGGGATAATTGTATCTCGAATGGCAGAAAAATGACAGGTCTCGGTAAAAGTACAAGATACGCATGAATTAACATTTCCATAACATTGGTCCATAAAGTTATCAAAACAAACGTAGAAATAAGTGATTTCTATGTGTGTTTATAGAACTATATGTACCTGGAGATATGTTTGTACGTTTTCTTGGGATTCGTTATTGGCGGAACATTCTATGACATGGGTTACGACGGATCCAAAAGTATCTACAATTTTGGCTTTTGTTTTACGACTGTAGTGATATTTCTCTACATACCTATGCCCATACTTCTATGGTGTAAGAATAACTATGATACTTTTGCTATTTTATATGCGTATAATTAGAATTGATTTGTAGAAAAAAAATGAAAGGATAACAAGATTGAAGGTAGCGGAAAATCAATTAATTCTACTATAAATGTAAAGGGCATTCACAATATATTCATGAGTATTTCATGAATGTAGGGTCGATAATCTTGTGTAACATTCTGATACTTCTAATGATCATAAAGTTTGTATCTTGCTGTAATATTTAACAAATTCATCGTGTTCCTTTCTAAAAACTTAATTCACGTATAGACACGATTAATCGGATGAAATTAATCGACATGCGTAGATGAACAAATCGATTGCGTCCAATGTCATTATTCGTTTTTCTTGATGCAGTTCCTAAAGAACTTGTACTCGTAAAGCGGGAATGCTTTAATGGATGG
>NW_014554142.1:0-2853 GCF_001313825.1 Dinoponera quadriceps
GCTTGCAATTTATTACCTTCGGGATGTTTTCTCTTACAAAAGATAAACATGTTTATCCCTCTACGCGCCGCGCCGCAGCGGACGCGATCATAAACGATTGGACATTATATGTACTTTTCAATCAGTTACGACATGTTAATGATACACATGTTTCGTTCCATAGTCTTCTTAAGATGAAGAACTGTCGTATCATGTGGTGGAAACTATGGTGAAACAAAAATTATATTATTAAAACGATTGATCAATTCAAATAGACCAAGAAATATTTCATAAAATGATAAATTATTATAAAGATCATTACCACTACTGCAAGTTTTAGCAATTCTACATGATTTAAGAATAAAGTTGGAGTTTGTCCTTGTGCAAATGCAATTCGTGATGTCACAGTTCTTTGATCATAACAACTGAGGATAATCCAAAGCAGAGTGCATTAATAACAATGTCAATTGTTACCTTAGCCAGTTCTAATAATTCTTGATGTTGTTCCTAGTTTCAAACATTGTTTTATCAAGATACAATTCTTGCCAAGTATCTCTTATAACATCTTTTAATTATGAGTTTTCCGCAATATTAAACAGTATACGATGCTTATATACTTATCTCTGTCTTCCAGGTCTTTAGGTATGTTAACAAAGTTATTCACTGTCTTTTAAGAGGTTATCTTTTATTAAAATACTGCCGTATTACACGTGTCTAGTTTATAGGCAGTTTTGTATTTTTCACGATATTCGCCATGCAGCTACACTTTCACACAGCGTCTGTAACATATGAGGAAGCTGAAGAAATGTCAACAAGAGAGAGCGACANTTTGTATTTTTCACGATATTCGCCATGCAGCTACACTTTCACACAGCGTCTGTTACATATGAGGAAACTGAAGAAATGTCAACAAGAGAGAGCGACACTGCCGTTCAATGTTAGAACTTCTATGTGTCAGTCTTTGTCGGTAAGAATGGATAACACAATAACAACTGATCAAATTCCTTATTAAATTTCGAATAAATGAGTGAAGAAAAATGTTGGTAACTCGCAATAGGTAAATAATTAACAACGATCATACGTTTACCCTTTACGCGCCGGGCCGCAGCGGACGCGATCATAAACGATTGGAAATTACATGTACTTCCAAATCAGTTACGACAATGAGGGTTAGATATTTTGATTCCTTATTAAATTTTGAATAAATAAGTGAAGGAAAATGTTGGTAGCTCGCAATAGGTAAATAATTAACAACGATCTTATGTTTACCTTCTACGCGCCGCGGCGCAGCGTAGGCGATCATAAACGATTGGAAATTACATGTACTTTAAAATTAGTTACGACAATGAGGCTTAGATATTTCGATTCCTTTTAAAATTTCGAATAAATGAGTGAAAAAAAATGTTGGTAACTCGCAATAAATAAATAATTAACAACGATCATACGTTTACCCTCTACGCGCCGCGCCGCAGCGGACGCGATCATAAACGATTGGACATTATATGTACTTCTCAATCAGTTACGACAATGAGGCTTAGATATTTCGATTCCTTATTAAATTTCGAATAAATGAGTGAAGAAAAATGTTGGTAACTCGCAATAGGTAAATAATGAACAACGATCATACGTTTACCCTTTACGCGCCGGGCCGCAGCGGACGCGATCATAAACGATTGGAAATTACATGTACTTCCAAATCAGTTACGACAATGAGGGTTAGATATTTTGATTCCTTATTAAATTTTGAATAAATAAGTGAAGGAAAATGTTGGTAGCTCGCAATAGGTAAATAATTAACAACGATCTTATGTTTACCTTCTACGCGCCGCGGCGCAGCGTAGGCGATCATAAACGATTGGAAATTACATGTACTTTAAAATTAGTTACGACAATGAGGCTTAGATATTTCGATTCCTTTTAAAATTTCGAATAAATGAGTGAAAAAAAATGTTGGTAACTCGCAATAAATAAATAATTAACAACGATCATACGTTTACCCTCTACGCGCCGCGCCGCAGCGGACGCGATCATAAACGATTGGACATTATATGTACTTCTCAATCAGTTACGACAATGAGGCTTAGATATTTCGATTCCTTATTAAATTTCGAATAAATGAGTGAAGAAAAATGTTGGTAACTCGCAATAGGTAAATAATGAACAACGACTATATGTTTACCCTCTACGCGCCGCGCCGCAGCGGACGCAATCATAAACGATTGGAGATTGCATGTACTTCTCAATCAGTTACGACAATGAGGTTTAGATATTTCGACACCTTATTAAATTTCGAATAAATGAGTGAAGAAAAATGTTGGTAACTCGCAATAGGTAAATAATTAGCAACGATCATACGTTTACCCTCTACGCGCCGCTCCGCAGCGGACGCGATCATAAATGATGGGAGATTACATGTACTTTCTCCCTCTCGGTTAGATTACTAATAATTTACGAATCGGTCACGAGCGCCCGAATATTTGCGATGAATCTCGCGCTGTGCGTGGATCTTCCGTGGATTATTCGCGAGCTTATTTTATGAGCCTGATTATACAGTCGAGCGCGGGAAAACGCAATGATTTTCTACGATTCTGTGAACATTTAATTGTTGTTCTATTCTCTAAACATATTAACATCGGGAATTCACAATTAGGCGCATCATTTTTGAATGTTCGCGCATTATGAATAGTGATTATTCTGCAGACTGGCAACGATACTTTAAAGCAGTAATTATAATGCACATGAGTAGATGAGAGAGGCCGGTTCTGGCGCAGTTGGATCTGTTTTACCGGCCGAGTAGCAAATCCAGTTGGCGCAGTTAGATCTGTTTTACTGGCCGTGTAGCAAAAACCACTTGGCGCAGATAGCGTAGTTAGC
>NW_014554143.1:0-1942 GCF_001313825.1 Dinoponera quadriceps
TCGGTCGGTTCGGCGGTTTGTTGATGTCGACTGTTCGTCACGCGACGACGTGTTGACCCTTTTCCTTCGATTCGTTTTCCTCAATTGGGTTAGAGGTTTTACGAGCGGTCAAACTTGTCTTGGTAGCGATAGTCCCAGAGCAGCTCGCCGGATTGCCAGGTTCGTTAATAGGTGAGAGAGAGATATTCCTCGAGGATATTAGAGAGAATATTTATTCTCGACTCTTCGACCTCGGAAATGTTGCTACAGCTCAGATGGGTCAAAGCCCAATTACATACGAGCGGATAATAGCTTGGTGATTTAAACTGTGCTTACTGTTTGACAACAAATGCGTCGGAACGTGTTGTTTAGATCTGTAGTTGCAACGTTTTTTTCGGCTTACTCAAATTTCGCTGATCACGGTAGACGGTTTTTGCGGAACGGGAAACACGGTCGTATGTACGCGGCGATGTACACAGGTAAGGCGCGAGTTTGTAATCGGTTGCGGTTGGGTCGCGGGGAGCGGGCACGATGTTTTGACGTGTCGGAGATTGTTGACGTTTGGGGCGCGGTCCACCTGACTTGCGTTTACGTTACACGGTATTCCGTAGATTTATCGGTGCATTGGAAAGAGCGAGACGGGGGATCGCACGCAGGCAGCAAAATTATACATGATGCTCTCTCCAATAAATGTGTCTCCTGGGGGAGTGGAGCGCGACCGACGCTGCGGCAAAGAGTCAATGCAGCGATATCTGGCGCTTTTTGCGTCGGTCCGCTGTTTCCTTCAGGCAACACTGTCTTTTGGCAGTCGCGATATATCGGTGAAGTGGCTGCTTTCGCAGAAGGCTAGTGCATAGTTCGGTAGCGCAGGCAATATTGTCCTCGAGGAGACGAGGCCGACAAGGCTCGAAGGAGACAGCGGAAACGCCACTCCGAAATCGTCGTATTCCTTTTAGATGGATACGTTGATATCAGACGCAACCCGTTAGCTCTCTTCCGCAATTAATTACTAAACTACTAATACCCGGAATAATTTCCCGTATTTGCCGCCAGGAGTAAAGACGCGAGTTTGGATACGATGTCTGATCGAGGCTGAGAAGATTTGGCGGAGACGGCAAAGACGCTACCCCGAACTCGTCAGATCCCCTCAGGCGATTGGCCGTAAGATGAGAAGGCCGGGAATTCCAAGAGGAGACGGTGAACACACCGCCTCGTGTGAATGGTAAAGACCGGTGCCCGCGATTTCCACGGCTGAGACTGCGATAAACACAACCTCTCTCTGGCCGGCAGGTAGGAAGGTCGGTTTTGGAGGCCGCAAACACACAGTAGGGACCGCAAAGACACCGCCTAGGCTCCTATACCTGGAGAATAGGATCCGGAATACTCTCAGATCGACACAATCGAAGTGACTCCTGTGGAATCGGCCACGTTACTCATGCGGAACAGGCTTATATACCGCTCTAGTTGGTATTTTGCCGAGTAGCGGAACGTTTGTTTGTGTTTTGACGAGCACGTGACTAAAAACTGTAAAATCAAATTAAATGACATAAAATCAATCCATATTACGTTTAAGACGAGAAGTCTACCTACCAATTAAAACAAACAACTCTGAAATTCCACAAGCTAATCACGTGAAATACCTAGGAATCTACCTGGATCGAAAGCTAAACTGGAGGAAATATATCTTTACCAAAACGAAGCAATTAGAACTGCAATTACACAAAATGTTTTGGATGCTTGGTCAGAACTCGCAATTAAACCTGACTAAGAAATTGCTTCAGAACATGGCCATATTAAAACCTATCTGGTGTTATGAAATTTAGCTGTGGGACACAGCATCTTAATCTAATATTGAAGTATTACGAAAATTTCAATACAAAATGCTGAATATCATCACAGACGCCCCCTGGTTTGTAAAAATGTTATTGTACACCACGACTTGAACATGCCGAACATCAAGGAA
>NW_014554144.1:0-1491 GCF_001313825.1 Dinoponera quadriceps
ATAAAACAAAGAACCTTTCTCTCCTGTTTCCCCCCTCTTCTCTCTCTTTTTTTTTATTTTAATTCAGAGAGCTGTAATATAGTTGGATCTTATTTTCAACAGAACAGAAAGCCGCGCATAATCGAGGAATCATGCACGCGATTTCTCGCTTTACTCCGCCGCACGGGGTTTACAAAATTCGAAATTACGACTATTCCAATAAGAAGAATTGAACATATTTTCTGAATGATGTATGATCAAAATTTTCATATCGTGCTTTGAAATAATATAAAGCACTTTCATCTTGTATAGAAACGTGTAAAGGTATTATATACTTTTCATGTATATTACATATCTATGGTTTCTTGTTAAATATTTCAAGTTATATGTACACAAACAAGAGCACATATTGCTACCAAATGTACTATCCTCGAGGACACACTATTAAAATATGTTTATTTTTAAAAAATAATAATTTAGATAATATATCTTTCAAATTTTACTTGGGTTAAATTTTCACATTTAAATTAACGTATAGTCTTTGGAATCGAACCACTTGAAATCGAATAATCTCGGAAGAGCATACATTGTAGATTAATTATTAGGCGATAATTAAAAAAATAAGATTCACTAATATTATATATATATATTCTTCTTTTTTACATGATTTTAAATAATAAAATTTATTAAAAGAAGAGAGAAAATAATGCAACTATTACATGCTCCATGTTATCAAGACATTGAATATTGAATAACAAAAACCCGTCCCATTGTGCTTGCAAATCGCGAAGCGTTTTATATCGCAAACAGATTATAATATTCGTAACATTTGCACATCGATACGCTATTCATGTAATTTTGGCTTCTATTTTGCGTCGTATGACGATACGCGACGGAAATCTTATGTGGTATGGATTGTATACATAAACGTATAAACGCGAGCGCACATTTCTCATGACGAGCATATATTTCTCTTGAGGGGAAATGCGTGAAGCTTAATTATTCATATTTACGGGAATCACGTGTCGCGGCGTTTCGAACGAGCGATGTTTGCGAAAATGATATATATCGAAGCTGGAAATTAAGGGGGAAGTCTACTATAAAATTTTCAAAAAATCAATTTTTTGTTTATTGGCTTAAAAAATACTTTGAACCCTCTAAAATAAGGTACATTAGGTGTTATAGCCGGCTAAATTTTTCTTCATTGAAATTTCGACTTTTTACCGAAGCGCTCCGAAACGCGTACCTGCGGTAAATTCCTATCTGTTCGGCGGGTACAGCGTAGTGACTTGCAATTCAATTTCTAACATTTCTAATACTCCAAGTCGATCAACAGATGTCACTAGGTATATTTTATAGTCAGTTAAAAGCGATTTCAACAGTAAGGACACCGGTAGTGCGTAATTTTAAGGGCCAGTGTGTCGAACAACTGTGATCGTTTCGGCGTTTCCCGCGTGGCTAATGTATAGTTTTTATACTTTTATCAAAATGAAGCCTGCTTCTTTCAACCGA
>NW_014554145.1:0-2890 GCF_001313825.1 Dinoponera quadriceps
TATTCTTCTGCATGATAACGCTCGGCCTTATGTTGCAAAAGTCGTAAAACATTATTTGGAAACGTTCAAATGGGATATTTTGACGCACCCGCCGTATTCACCGGACATTGCTTCTTCTGATTACTGGTTGTTCCGACGGATGCAGTACGATTTGGCAGGTCACCGGTTCACTTCTTTCGCAAAAATCGAAAATTGGCTCCATGGATCGCCTCAAAAGACGAGACATTTTTTCGAGATGGAATTCGAAAATTGCCTGAGAGTTGGGAAAAAGTAGTTGCCAGCAATGGACAGTACTTTGGTTAATTTGTTCATTCTTTTTGTTCTGAAATAAATGCATTTTTGACCATAAAAACGGACTGAACTAATTTGTANTACTTCCAATATTTACTGCATTTATCCACGATCGGTATGTTACAAATACTTGAAAAAAATTTTTTTTAAATTACAAATAGTAACACGCGTTCTGCTTAAATAGCATTTAAATGAATTATAGAAAGCGAGACCTTTTATATTAAAAACATTTTGTATAAAAATAAAGTTGACATTTTCGGAAATACCGAAAGGCCTGACCATTGAATGGATACATTGTGTATATTAATTTTTCTATATGTTCTATTACGCTGCGTCAATATTTAATAACTTTTCTTATCTTAGTAAATATTAGACTCTTGAAAAGTTTTGCAAATATCGGAAAATTTTATATAAAATAGCACTGTTACATTATATTAAAATTATTTAGAATTTACGCATATTAACCCATTAACGCCCAAACGACGCGAATTTTAAATTAATTATCGANTTACGCTGCGTCAATATTTAATAACTTTTCTTATCTTAGTAAATATTAGACTCTTGAAAAGTTTTGCAAATATCGGAAAATTTTATATAAAATAGCACTGTTACATTATATTAAAATTATTTAGAATTTACGCATATTAACCCATTAACGCCCAAACGACGCGAATTTTAAGTAACTATTCACCAAGTTTTTTTATGCTATCGGTCTACAAAAAAATTTCACAGCCTCTTTTCCTACGTAAAATTTCATGTTCTATCAGAATCCGAGGTCATAATTGCAACTAACCCTGAAGGAAAAAAAATATGGCCGATTTCATCATGAAAAACGTGAAAATTTTCAAAATATTTTTTTTTCTGAATTTTTTTTGCAATGATACCGCAAAGGTATCATCTTTTAATCATGATCAGAGGTGATCATGGGGGTTGAAGATTGACAGAAAATTTTTATATTAATAGTGAATCACTTATTTTTCGCAAAAGGCCGTTGAGAATGTGAAAATTTTATTAAAATCTTAACTTATCTTTTTTTTGAAAACTATACACTTTAGGAAAAAGTTGCTAAGATCAATAATGTCTTAGAATTATTCAAGGAACACTCTCAAAATGTTTTAGAATTTTTGCAGACAATTTTTGTTTTTTCAATAAATACGGGAAATCCAATTTTCCAAAAATGTCTTTAATAATTCTGAAAAAATTTGGGAGTGTTCCTTGACTGATTTTAAGACATTTTTGCTCTTAGCAATTTTTTCCCAAAGTCTATAGTTTTCGAGAAAAAAATTCTTTTATCCTTCTATTTGGAAAAAAAACAATCTTAATTTTTATGTATACAAACATGTATACCTACGGACATGTGTCTTTTTTTAATTTCTCTCTCTCTCTCTCTCTCTCTCTCTCTCTCTCTCTCTCTCTCTCTGCGTACGTATGGTTGAATAGATGCGTGTATCTGCAATACGCACATACGTAAAAAGAAATTTTTTTTAATTTTTAGTATTCTTTGGTAATTTGGTACTAACTTGTATTTACTAAAAATTGTAGTCAATATAGAGTGGGTATCAGAATACCTTAGGCTTACTATAAATTGTATATAAAATTTTGTTTCTATCTACCACCACAAATATATAAATGTGCATAAATAAACNTATTTGGAAAAAAAACAATCTTAATTTTTATGTATACAAACATGTATACCTACGGACATGTGTCTTTTTTTAATTTCTCTCTCTCTCTCTCTCTCTCTCTCTCTCTCTCTCTCTCTCTCTCTGCGTACGTATGGTTGAATAGATGCGTGTATCTGCAATACGCACATACGTAAAAAGAAATTTTTTTTAATTTTTAGTATTCTTTGGTAATTTGGTACTAACTTGTATTTACTAAAAATTGTAGTCAATATAGAGTGGGTATCAGAATACCTTAGGCTTACTATAAATTGTATATAAAATTTTGTTTCTATCTACCACCACAAATATATAAATGTGCATAAATAAACACATAATTATACAACCGCACTCGTACATGTATATCCATGTACATGTGATAATGTGTGTACATATATTTTCATAAATATATATATTTATATGTGAATTCATATACTACACATGTTTTCATAAAAACTTATATAATTTATATATGAACTATAAGCAAAGCATAGAAAAAAATAATATTGGTTTTCACTTTTTTTTACTATTACATTCATTCGTTATGTTACGAAAACGTTCAAAATCTTCTGCTTTATTGCATACAGAGTATGAATCAGATTCTTCAGAAAATGATTACGACGAAAATGTATTCATTCCGAATCCAGATAATTCAGGATCCGATGATTCTGATTCCAATTATGATTCAGATTCTGAGCATGAAATGACAATACCCAATATTACTTATAAAAAAGCTTGTGCAAGTTACTCTGAAAACCAAGATAAACTTGAGAAAGATTACGAATTCCGCTGGATCGATGTTGAAAAGTTATACCCAAGTACTTGTGAAGAAAATGTATTACTAACTGAATCTGAAAAAAAGAATATACGGGCTTGCGAGCCTTTCCAATTGATTGAAACCTTTTTTTCCATTAAAATCAAACAATATATAATTGATG
>NW_014554146.1:0-1844 GCF_001313825.1 Dinoponera quadriceps
ATAGATAACGCCGTTACATTTAATTTGGGAGAGCCGCAACCGTATCCTATTAATCCGCTGATTTTTTACACGTAGATTACATGTAACAAGTAGATTGTGGTCTTCATCTTTAGCTGGGAGATTGCAGATGTCGCGCGGTACAAGTCCAACTTCCCTATTGCTATTTGGTTGAGACTCTGCTTTTTTTGACTTTATTTGGATGGACAATCCTTGATTTTCCCTTAAATAAAAGTTTGAGATTACCATTTGGTAAATGTCTGTTATTAAATGTGGCCCTGAATATTGATCTCCTAATTTTTCCTTTTTTGGCTCACATAATAAAAATACTTCGTCGTTAATTTGAAATTCTTGAGGATTTATTTTTTGGTCATAATATCCTTTTGATTTTAGTTTTGACGCTATGAGACATTCTCGTGCTAATTCTTGCAAATCATGTATATTGGTCATTAATTGGCATAAATAATTGTCGTACGTTTTTTCCTCTTCCCAATCGTTATTAATTTCACTAGACGGTTGTCTGGCGATTTTACCAAACACCAACTCATATGGAGTATATCCAGTGGATTCGTGTGTGCTTGTATTATAAGAGAATGTCGCATAGTCTAGTAAATCATCCCATTCAGTGAATTTTTCAACATAATGCTTTAAATATTCGACCAATACTAAGTGTGACCTTTCTAAGGCTCCGTTGGCTTGTGGATAAAAAGCAGTTGTTCTATATTGTTTAATTCTAAATTGTTTGGCAAATCTTTTTATTAAAATGATCATAAAGTTATTTCCTTGGTCAGTTAATATTGCCTTTGGAGCACGAAAAATACAAATAAAATATTTTAATAATGCATTAGCCACGTTGGTTGCGGACATGGATTTTAAAAAAATTGCAAGAGAGAATTTGGTTAAGTGATCTTGGATGGTTAATATATAGGAATTTTCTTTGGTCGTCTGAGGTAATGGTCCTACAATGTCTATTGATATTTTTTCGAAAGGCGAATAAGGTGTATCAGTTATTATCATTGGTTGTTTTGTTTTCACGCGAACTAACTTCTTAATTTGACAATGTAGACATTGCTTAATAAAATTTTGAATTTCAAATTTTAAATTTTCCCAATAAAAATTTTGTCTAACTGTTGTAAGTTTTCGTGATTCCCTTGTGTCCGCCAACTGCTAATGAATGTGCTTCTTCAATTATATTTTTTCGGTTTTCTATATTCGGAATTTTCATTAATCCGTGACAAATAATTAATTTAATAGACAATCCGACTAATGCCTTTTGGATTTGATTCAAAATTTGCTCCCATTTGAAATTGTCTAATTGTGGTGTTTTCGAGATGTTTAATGTTTTTATAGGGTTTTGAGTTACTGCTTCGCGTAGTGTAATAAATAATTCATGTAATATAGCATCAGTCATTTTATCTTCAATTTTACCTTTACATATGAATATGAAATGTAATTTATTTCCCCTTTTCTTTGTAATAATAGTTCCAACTTTCGCGCTTTTTAGATACGGTATTAAATTTTGGCCCATAAGCTCCTGCGCTCCTTGATCGCAGGGTTTTCCATCAGCAGTTAGAAAGTATAAATAGTTATCTTTTCTCATAAATATTTTGTCGCGGCTGTTAATTATGTGTCGTCTTTGCGTGTGTGTAATTATTTGGTGACTATTTGACTATTCGGAGTCGGTGTTTAACTCGTTACACGTTTGATCTATGTTTTGTTCGTCGTCGTTGCTATCTCCTGTTTCACTGTCATCAAAGTCAGGTAAGTTTTCGCGTTGAAGTTTCTTGATTCCCTTCCCAATTGGTTTTCTTAACGTCACAATGTCGCTACGTCGATTCTCCTGATTA
>NW_014554147.1:0-29764 GCF_001313825.1 Dinoponera quadriceps
TAGGAAAAAATAACTAAGAACATTGAAAGATTACGTACTTTTCGACTCCCCCACTAGATTGTCAATGTTGGAGTAATAACCAAAATATTTATCAAAATTACAGCAAATAAATATCAAAATTCGGAAAAGTCCTTATTCTACATAATTAACATAATTAACATTTGATTATATGTTTATACTTATATCTTTGTTACTCAATTGTGGATTGGTTGCGATGTAACCTCGTTTATGTGCATTCGTCATTAGCAGTATATTCTTGTACTTTTGCAGATAATCTTCTGAAAACAAAATATCGTCTGGAAATCGCCAGAAAATCAATTCGTAAAGATCAAGTACCCCGCGTATATTATTCCGTTTATAATTATATTATCATCTATGTCCACATCGAAACATTTTCACCGAGCATCACTCCTTCTTTGTCTAAATAAACTCCGTTAGCGTTGTTTACGTTTCTCTTCTCCTCCTTCTTACTATTCAAAATACCTACGATATATTTTTGATCCAGCGGGCCTGACTTTGTAATGTAAGTCGACTTTTCGATGTTTGCAATTCATGTTGTATAGATTTCTCGGGAGGTTTTTCTTCGGTTTCAAGAACATCTTCGTTGGCTGTTATGTTCACAGGTTCAACATGCGTTTATGCGAGTGTTGGTAATATATCCGATGAAATACTTATAGCTTTTCTTCTTGAATGATCGGTATTTGAAAAATCATCCACTAGTTTTTTCTTTTTCCTTTTGATATTCTTGTGTGCTTGTGAAGGGGTTGTGGCAAATGCTGCTGTACACATTGTTACAAATGTTGCTGCAGGTAATTCATCTGATGAAACATTTATTCGTTTTCTTTCTTGTTTAATCTTATATGAAAAATCGTTTACTACTTTTTTCTCCCTCGACCCTGTCTTTATGTACTTCTTTCTTTGCGAGGATAACATTTTATTTTTTACATCTTTAGTCAACATATTTTTCAACACAAGTGAGTTGGAATTGTCAATGGTGTTTCCGACAATTTCCTGTAGAGGTTCGATAATAAGTTTAAAATGCTTCTCCTTTGTGATATCTTCTTCATCCTACCGGTTCCATCCTACCGGTTTTCAGGACGCGATATTTGTTACAAATTGAGTCGCTTGTTTTTACAATTTCACTATTTTTTCGTGATAGCGAATTTTTTTTCTATTATCGATTGTCGTTATGTTGTTTGGAAGAATCTGAAGCGTTTCTCCATTGGCGTTTTAATAGCAACTCATCTCATGGTATCGCGTATTCGTTAAATCCCTTTCTATATGATCCATTAATAAGTGAGCTATCCTTGTCTATTACCACAAATCCGTAATTTTGTTGCTAACAACTGCGACACAATGTATTGAAATCCTCATATCAGTGTTGATATGATCATTGTACATATGTTTAAATTGATACCATCTTGTTTAACCCTTTCGGTGCGGCGGAACGAAGCGCCGCAGCGCTGCCACTGAACGAGACCCCGCCCGCCAAAAGTCTACACATTGAGCGCGGAGTACAGAATACATTTAATCGCCTATTTCTTCGAGATGCTTTTTCTATATTTAATTCGTTTTCACTGCAGATATCCGAATCAGTTTCTGTTAGCGAATACACTCAAATGTTAGAATGTACCGCTCTGGCTGGATCTGCCTAACACAGGACATGGAATGCAGTGAAGAATCATTGTCAGGAAAATAGTTAGGAAAATTGATTGCAGTTAAGGCAATAGTTTATTTAGTCATTGAGACGAGAGTGACAATCTGGCCCTTGCAGTTCAAGGCGTGAGGAGGTGTCCACCGGCTTGTCAAACAAACGTGTTCAGAAATCGCTCGAACGGTCTTTCTGGGCGCCCGCCAGTGCCGAATTCTTCGCAGCGTTTGACGATCGGAATGGTCTTCTTCTTCTTATTGTCCGCCACGCGCAACCACCATTGTAGGACGCAACACGAATTTAATTCGACGATCACGACGTTCAAAATGAGAAATATAATTTAGTTGATGACCGGAAGATCGCTTGCGAGGTAGTTGCGAGGACGCGGATGATACATCGCAACGCGATGATTCGAGATTCTGTGTCTTGATTTCTCGCACGGAGACTAGTTGAGACCGTAGCGAACCGAGAAAAGCAAATTGTTAGAATCGACTAAATTGCTCTAACTTCTTTGTGCTCACTTCTGATCTGTCGCGCCAAAGGCACCAAATTTTATAAGGTTATTGATGTCAAACGGAAAGAGCTTATTGGTTATCCTTCAATCGGATGAAGCATTAGATGATGTCTAAATATGGTAATGTTTTTGATCTAAACCGACGAGTTTTTAACCTTATTATTTAGACTTTTATTACTAGGCTTTTCTTCTAATAGACACAATACGTGCCGAATGTTGATCCGCTTTTGTATAGCGGGTCTCCTTTTGTCATCGATTGTCAATCCTCATATTATTGTGTCGAAAAAGCAACTTGATTCTCGCATCATACTCGCTTCACATGTTATAAGCATGATAAATTTAACTCTCTTTGTTTAGCTAATAGAAATTAGAATTTTTAACAGTTTCTCACTCATCTCATATGTTCTACAGTTGCAGCATTTTCAGCTTTTTTGAAATAATTTTGTTATAGGTAGAACCTGAAACCTTTATTGAAACGAAAAACAAATTATGACATATTCAAGAAATAAGGGTATTTTTTGATAGTAGGCGGCCGTATTAGTATGAAAACATTTCGAACTTTTTTTTTCCTAAAACTTGTAATATTCTCATTAACTGACTATTGCTTTATGATACGCAAAACTAATTAAAAAAAAACAAAAAACGAACAAATATGATTCGAATCATGTGGTTTATTGTAATAAAATAATTTGCGAAATGTTCATAAAACACGCTACTATCCACAAATTAGTTCGCGAATGCCGCCAGCTATAACTGGCGCTCGTATTTGCGAGTTATACCATAGATGTCGGTAATAGCCGGCGTTCGTCTCCGCGGATTATTTCGTGGATACCAGCTATAGCCGACGTTAGGAGCATAACACTTTAACGGCCGCACGTCTACGCAGTCAAATGTCGCCAGAGGCCGGCAATATTTTCTTTGGCGGTAGCATCACACACATGTTGTGTGAGCGGGCAGTAACAGTTGTTCCGGCTATCACACACATGTTGTGTGAGCGGCCGTTAACCATTTGCGCTGGCAAGAAATTCACAGGCGCCTGTGCCAGGACGGTCCAGTGTAACTCGCTGAGAGGGGTCACACAGTGTTCGATGCCTTAGAGAAATCGGAAAAAGATTTATATTTTCTAAACTAATTTATTTTCGACCTATGACTTTTAATAGTTTTTTAAAGAGAATATAGAGCGTCGATTGATTATAAAATTATACAAATATAAATATTAAATTTATTTATTAATAATCATGCAAAGTATAGTATCTCTTGAAACAGTGTGGAACATGTAACGGTACAAAGCATTTCTTACATTCCCATATAGTTTCACTTGGTTTTTTGTGTTTGGTACACACTTTACACCTTCGCTGTGGATTCTTTTTGGCATTTGTGGGTGGAATATTTCTCGGGAAATGTCCCCCTCGCTTTGCCTCTAAACGATCGGATGTGCTCCCAACAGACATCGTTCCGCGTTTTTTATAATCGGGAATACATACAGCTTGTAATAGTTGCTCTGCTACATCTAATCGAAACTTTGAAAAGGAAAATTTCTTGCTTTTTGCTACATCCATTTTCTTACAGAATAAAACATAAGAATTAAAAAGCGCAACATCCGCTAAGTAAAAAAATATTTTTTTATAACTTTTTACATATTTTCTCATAAGAGAAAAAGAAGATAAGTAACTATCTTATAAATTCACCTCACCCATGCCATCGTACTCCAAAACGATATTGGGTTTTGTTACAGTGTTGTTGTTATTTTTCCACCTCTTCTTTTCTACTTCTATTATCTCTATTTTCGAATGCTTCGTGGACATTACATATATATCTTTTTTGTCTTTCCATTTGGCAACTAAGATACCATTAGACGGTCTTGAAATCACATCAGATCGTTTCAGTTTTGCGCTGCTAGTTTTTAGGGCATATTCTTCCTATTACACCTCACTGTTCCTATGGCATTAGTTTTTATAGATTGTAACTTTGCAAATAGACTTGGTGATGAATACCAATTGTTGAGAAACAGAGTGTGTCCGTAACCAGATATTGGCGTGCACATAAACATTGTGACACTTTCTGATGCACTTGTGTCTGCATTTTTATTTTTATCTTCACATGTGTATATCTTAAATTGAATACAATATCCCGACTTTGATTCGCACAGTTTATAAAATTTCACTCCAAAGCGGGCTCTTTTCAATGGATTATACTGTTTATATGCCATACGGCCTGTATATTTCATTAGCGATTCATCTAATGATACATTTTCCTCGGGAGTGTAAATAGTCTTATATTTTTCATTGAAATAATGGATTATACTTCGCAATTTCCATAAACGATCATTATTATTGTCTTCAACTTCGTTGTTAGTAAAGTGTAAAAAGCGAGATAATTGGGCAAATCTCCAAAATGGCATGGTTTTTCGAAATATCGGAGTTTCGATTATGCTTCTTTTTGACCAATAAGATTGAATATTGTTTTTCTTCACTTGCGACATCAAAATGCATAAAGCAAAATATGCTTTTATTTTACAAACATTCGTATCTCTCCAATTGTCTTCATATTTTTTTAATTTGTGAGNTGCTTTTATTTCACAAACATTCGTATCTCTCCAATTGTCTTCATATTTTTTTAATTTGTGAGTTTCATTTTGGAGTATCTGGCTCTCGTAACGATTCGTTTCAGTTACAATAATTTGCCAAAAGTCTTCCCTTAGTATTTCGTTTGCCATTTGTAAAATTGTGACACTTTGCCCAAATGGTATATATATTTTCGAAATTCGTGAATATTTCCAGATTTTAGTTATATTTTCGGTATCTTTCCATATCCATTCATTAGATATAAGATTAATTTCACAATCTTCATTTATGCATTCTTCCTCGTCATCAGATAAAATTATACGCAGATTTCGAAGTGGAAAAACAATTTCATTAAAGTCACTATCACTATCACCACAATCGTGTTTTCTTTTTCTATTTGTCGAAATAATATCTTTAACTTCACTTTTGCTTTCCATTTTAGAATATGGGTTAAATATTGACAACTGTACGCTATGCAGTGCAATGATAATCTGTGCTCTGGCAAAGAATCCCACCCGACGTGCCACGTACGTCGTTTTTATTTCTGTGACAATCGCGTGACGACGTGCATACCACGTCGTTGGCGATTCTGTGACAAAGCATCACGACGTGCGTGGCACGTCTTTCCAGCGCAAGTGGTTAAAGTGTTAAAGGTTAAACAATATCACCACGTACGCATTGTCACGTAAAAGATGCTTAAGTATTTTCGCGTATGTTTGATAAAGGTCGAGTTTCGCCTGATTGAAAAGTATACTTTTATTGTATCTTGCTTGTCGCATGCTACGTTATTAAATATAAAGACAGAATTCGGGCCCGCCTCATTTGGCGAAATAACGTCGAAATTATTAAAGAATTTCTTCTATTAATGTTAATCAATTTTCCAAATACTGATATTTCGGCTGCATCAACGATTTTGAATATACGTACACATTTTTATAACGTAAACCGTTCGCTTATTTTAACAAGCTTATGGGAACGTTTGTTTTATCACAATTCGAGGAGCTGCATGTGATACCGCGCATTGGACTCAGTAGCGGATCTCCATGTTTACGGGCCTCTTTGTTTTCCCCTATTAACCATGTTCTGTCGTTAAAATTTGTCATGTGTATCGTTATTGGTTGTTGCATCAACCACATTGTACAGGTTGCGCTAAGTAAATTAGGACTAGTTACATTACTGTAAAAGTCATTTATTAAATAATAAAGGAAACTTTTAAAAAATTGTTTGTATATTTTGTTTATGAGACACTTTCTGTAAACTTTCTCTCTATATAGCCGCCTCCTGCATAGATCACAGCTTCAATCTTCGGCCTGAAGCGAGAACAGGCTCTCTGCATTTGATCTGGTTCTGCGTCTGCGAATACCTATTGAATTGCGATCCGTAGAGATGACACATTAGGGTGCCTCGACTTATTACTGACCCTCTCAGCAACGCTCCAAACGTAGTAGTCCCATGGATTAAGGTCTGGACTATTTGGGGGCCAAAACGCGTTTGACCAAACATATCAACGTTGTCAGAAAAACAGTTTTGAACCAGGTGGCTCGTGTGAGCAGGTGCGCCAACTTGTTTAAATATGTACAGCCTTTCTGAGGCTATATTCTCCACTCAGGGCTTTGCTACCGTCGATAAAACCTGCACGTACACTACTTTTGTGACCATTTTGCTCTTCTCAAAGAAATGGCGTGGCATGACGTCACCATCACTAGAGACGACGCCGAGCACGTGGACGCTCGCTGGAAACCTTGTCTTGGCTACAACAGAGACATCCTCGGGGTCTTGGGCAAGTCAACGGTCGTTCCTACGATTTACCTTGGCATCCAAAATGGAGATCTTTTTGTCTGGAAAAAAACTGAGGCGTCCAGACGCTTCGCTCTTGAACGAGCACAACAAGCGGCAGCGGGCAACTCTGTTGATCTTGGCATCTTCCGAAAGCATTTGTTGCACTTTAATGAGGTAAGATGTACGTTTCAGGTCTTCCTCAACAATTCCTTGCATGGTGGTGTTGCTCACACTCAAGATAGAAGCCAATTTTTGTACAATATACCAGGATCCTTTAAAATCAAATCCTGAGCTTTTTCCAATATCTCAGGGGTCCTTGATATCATTTCACGTGAATGTTTCTTCCTTACCGGATCACGGGAACGATCCTCGGATTGCTTAGAAGCCGAAAACTTCTGAGCTACTTGGTAAACTGTCGATTTTGGGTAACCGAAGAATTTTATAATCTCAGATTGCGTAGCCCAGCGCGAAGACCTTTGTTATAACCGTGCATTACTTCAGTCACTATAGCTGTCGAAACGTCACTAAGAACGCTTCGACAGCACTACAAAAATAAGGCACCCTGTTACAAGAGAGTGCCGCGTTGCACATTCCACTATACGGGTCAGAACAACACGTATCCACCCGATTGTTGCTAAAAATACATCCCCTCACGAATGTAATTGATCACTATATAAGATCAACGCTGATCCTAAGCGTGGGCTCGTCCGCACTTGCTATTATCGCACCTCGCGCTGTCGTGTTTCTCGGGTAACCGCTATCTCGCGTCATCGTAACCGTACGCAACGCAGGTTAGGGACAAGGTTTCCACCGGTATAAGAAATAAACATTATGATCTTTTTAATAAATCTATTTATTTTCCAAACGTTTCGTCATTTCCACACTTTACGACCCAATCATTCCGAACACCCAAAATATTCGTCACGCCTTTGCACCTCCCGGGTGTGACACTTTCGACAATCGCAATTCTTCGGTTAAGCTCCGAACTTGTGTTGACTCGGCCATTTTACTTCACAACTGCTTTACAGTTGCGTGTGCACTACTATATAATTCCAGCAAACATTTACCCAGGAAGTAAAAGTTAGCGAGAAAATCAAATTTAAATTAGTCCCGATTTAACTGGCCCACCTTGTAAATCCGACCGTGCAACCTCCACGCGGTACACTTTGGGTAATGTTAATCCCCGCGAAATTGCAACTTTCAAACTCCATAACTCGGGATAGAGTTTTCTTATGGAGAAAAGGTGTGTAACCATTGTTTCGGAAAGGTCTTAACATCAGCTATAAGAATATGTAACAAAAAATGAGGGGTTCCATGTAAGATGGAATAATTCTATATTGATCGTAATAATGCTTTTCAAGGTCATTCTATAGCCAAAATATTATCAACGTCTGATAGCTTTTCCTAATCCCTACAGTTTTTGTTCAAAACTTTTTATTTAATCATTACTTTTTAAAATAATTAACCAGAGCTTTCGGATTAAAATAATAAGTTCCAGAACTTTTAGCAAACTCTGCATATATATATATATATATATATATATATATATTGTTACGTCCTAAATGGTCAGGGACGCGCGCGACGGGAGCGGCTCCGCCACGCTTAGCAGCTACTTAGCCGAGGGGAAAGGTGGGAAGTTTTACGCATGGTTCTGGCATAGAATCGCGGAATGAATAGGGTCATTAAGGAAAGAAACAGGAACAAAATAAATTGGGACAGAAATAATATAATTTACTATTATCCTCGCGAAATTTAGACAATTTTAAGTCGAGATAGCAACAGATTTTCTTTTATGACACGAAAAGATAGAGTATGATTAACCGCGTCGAATAGTATCGCTTTATGAGTGCTGGTTCGCGTTATTACTATTACTTTATAAAGATGGATTTGCGTTCGATTTCGGTCGGTACTATAGAGTAGATAGAGTGAGATACCTTGTCCTTGAAAAAAGATGGAGACTGGCTGCAGGGCTGAGATTCGCGCGTTGTCTGGCACTAGCGGAAGCGTCACACAACTTTTTCTGAGGTGCGGCTTCTTGAGATAGAGTTAATACCGAAAGGATTTCACTAAGAACTCGCGACTGACTCGTGTGACAAAGAAATCAGCAAATTCACTGCCCGAACTGAAGCTAAGTGACTGAGAAAAAAATGCGCTCTACTGCTCTCTTGAAGAATCACTACTTTCATTGAATTCTGAAGAATAATGCTTTCGCTACTACTTAATAAATGCTCGTAGAATAATTAACTGACAAAATGAATGAGCGTTTTGCTCGTAGAATTATTACTGCTGAAGAGTTGATATTGCTGCTCCTAAAGACGAGGCCCTTATTTATAGGCTCGTCCTGGACTCCCTCTTCTTCCTACAACTGCGTGGCTTGTATTTTCGGTGGGAACGCCACCAGACTTGGTGTTCCACGGTGTTCTCGAGTTTACTAAGATAAGGTGAGACGGATCATGCACGTCCGTTCTCACGGAGTCGGGAAATTTAGTTCGTCTAGTTACATATGACATCTGAAAATCGCGGACTTATCAGAATGGAGAAGGGGGGGGGGAGAAGGAGAGAAGAGAAAATAAGGAAAGGGAAAGAAGGTAATTAGTTCGTTTCTTCTCCTTGCCCTTTCCTTTCCTGTAATTTTAAGATAGACTAAGCGCGGGTTTTCGTGCAGAGGAAAAAAAACGGGGTGGGCTTAGCGGATGCGCGGTCGGTAAGTATAGCGGGTTCGGGGAGGCGCGTATGTTGCGGGGGTCCGGCGCAGTCAGTGGTTTCGGCGCGTAGCGGCGCTCCTGTGCCCGTACTGGCTATGGGTACAGGACTAAGCAATGGCAGGAGCGGTCTCGGTGCTTGTCACCGGATGGCTACCGAGGCGGACAAGGAAGGAAAAAAGGTATAACGTAAGGAAGGGGGACGAAGAGTTGAGGAAAGGAAAGGAGCAAAAAAAAGAAAAGAGGAAAAAAAATTTAGCAACAGGAAAGGAGGGAGTCCCGGGAGTACTTCGGGACGTAACAATATATATACATATATATACATATTATATATAAGTACACACATACACACACTAACGCATGCGTACATATATATAAATATATTCATGAATGAGTTTAGAGTCACAAAATGACCATTTGCAAGCTCTCAGCTGATTGATATACTCATACACATACACGCGCGCGCGCACAATAAAACATAAATTCGAAGCTTATAAGAAATTGTCCCTATTTTCGAGTTGATTTATTTTGACAGTTATGCTGATTTGTACTAGATTTGTGCTATATTGTTTTCGCCCGTGAGTGGTTTCTAGTTCCCTATAGGGCGCCTCCCCAAATGTCGGATCGGGAAAAGCTCGCCGGTGCCTCGTTATCTAAAAACGGAGGGTACCTGGAAAATAAAATTCCCCGGGTGGACCAAAACTAGCAAACTGGCTTAAGCGGTAGAAGAACAATAGAAGTAACAAATTTGGCAGAAACTATCCGAGGTGGTATTCGGAACATTAATTCGAGAAATCCACCCTCTACGGAGGCCGGCCCCATGGATTTTGCAAGGAATAAGTTGAAGTTAAATTTGCAGAAACACCCTGATAAATGAGACAATGGAACTCATCATCATACGACGCAAGAAATTTTAAGACGTAGATTGAGTTCCGTAAGTAAAGCTATGTTACCATCTACGAGGTCTGTTCAAAAAGTATCGCGAATTTTGAATTTCCGCGGGTTACGTATATTTGATTTTCGATTTTTTTGTGGCGTTATGTTGGTAATCATGTCCCTCACTTATGCCGACAAGTTCGGCCATTTTGAATATTCAGTTTATCTTTGATAGCTGTTTTGCTTGGACGTGTTTTGGCTCGTCTTCGATTTTTGCCTATTCCAAAAAATGGATCAAAGAATCTGTATCAAATTTTGTGTGAAAAACAAAATTAAGTTCGCGGACGCATTCCGAATGTTGACTGTGGCATATGGTGAAGCTACCTTGGACCGAGGCAACGTTTATCGGTGGTACAAAATGTTCTCAGATGGCCGAGAAGATGTGAACGACGAAGAACGTGCCGGACGCCCGAGCACGTCAACAACAGACGAAAACATTGATGAAGTAAAGAAAATAGTATTGGCCAATTGTCGAATCACCGTTAGAGAAGTTGCTGAGGATTTAAACGTATCGATTGGCTCGTGCTATTCGATTTTTACTAATGATTTGGGCATGAGACGGGTCGCCGCGAAATTCGTACCAACGCCCCTATTCACACATCGTTGCTTGTGCGCGAATTTTTGGCTAAAAACAACACACTAATGATGCCGCACACACCGTATTCCCCAGACCTGACCCCCTGTGAATTTTTCTTTTTCCCGAAACTGAAGAGGCACACGACGCTACGCTACGATTGAGGAGGTAAAGACGGCATCGAAAGAGGAGCTGAACAAGATCACAAAAAATGATTTTTTGAAGTGCTTCGAGGATTGAAAAAAACGTTGGCACAAGTGTATAATATCTGATGGGGATTACTTTGAAGGAGACAAAATAGATATTCATGAATAATAAATAATTTTTGAAAAAACACAAAATTCGCGATACTTTTTGAACAGACCTCGTATATCCTGTTTATCAAACGCTGAAATAGCAAGCTTAGATATCCGGAACTCAGCATGTGAGCAGAAAATGAAAAATAAATCCGTTGAAGAAAAATGGAAAATTACTCGCAGCAAAAAGAGAAATTGTTATAGCCTTGAAACAGTAAACGGAATAGCAAAACAAAGCAAATCGTTAAAAAACTAGCCTGGCTTTCCAGTACCAACGACAAATAGATTTAGTAACATTGATCAAGATGTAGATAATGACAACAAGAAAGGGCAGAAACGATGACTTCTAAACCTTCCATTTTTATTGCGGAAGTAGCAAATATACAACTTCTAATCAATCTATTAAATAAGATAGCTAAAACTGAATTTGAAATTAAGGTTCTAAATAACGAACGAGTTAAGGTGTAACCAAAAGATTCATACACATATACCAGAATAACTAAACAACTAAAAGCAAGCAATATAGAATTTCACACCTACCAACCAAAGCAGGAGAGAAGCTTTAGAGTCATCCTCAAGAACGTCCACTATTCCATTAACATGGACGATATTAAACAGGCAATAAATAACACTGAACATGAGATAAGGAACATCTGGAACCTAAAACGAAGCATAACAAAGAAGCCATTATTTCTTTTCATTGTCGAACTAAAATAAGGTCATAATAACAAGGAGATATATAACGTCAAATCCCTCCATAACTATCGAGTTCAATTTGAAGCCCATAACCAAAAAAGGTAATCCCACAATGTGTCAAATGTCAAAGATACGGTCATACGAGAAACTATTTTTATCGAAAACCAAGATGTGTCAAATGAGCGAGAGATCACTCAACGGCGGCTTGTTCAAGGAAAGATAGATTTAGCAATCTTAAATGCGTTTTGTGTGAAGACATTCACCCAACGAATTATAAAGGTCGCATGATCTACAAAAACCTCTTAAGGAATAAATACCTCACACTAAGAGAAAAAGAAATAACCACTCTAAAACATAATAATCAAACGAGACCCGAAATTCGCACAGAATCAAATGTACCAAGAAATAATTTTACTTACGTCCAAGCCACTCAAGACAGCTCAAGAAAAGAAAACTAAGAAATATTATTATGTACGAATACAAATTCAATCCAAACATCGTATATACAAGCACTCGAAATCGGCCAAAGAAAAGAAACGATAAAAGAATTAGTAAGCCAATTTAGCACTATGCTAAATACATTAGTAACGCTAATATCAAAACTTATATAATGGACAACTTACTTAAAATCGCAATCTAGAATGCTAATGGACTTCCAAATAATATACAGGAACTAAAACACTTTATCTATGAACATGAGAAAGATATAATTCTAATCTCAGAGACTCATTGCACTGTCAAAAGCCATATCTGTATTCTGAGGTATACCATCTGTAGAACATTGCACCTTTATGTTTCGGCGCAAGGTATAGCCATTATTATTCGCGATAACATAAAACATTACGGGGCGAATCAGTACAGTACAGACTATCTCCAGGCAACCAATGTGGTGGTGGAAGAATGGGACGGTCCGACTAACACCTCAGTAATGTACAGTCCACCCAAACATACAATCAAAGTTACGATATGAAGACTTTCTTGTTACGCTAAGACACAAGTGAACTTCTTTATTGATAGCTCGATATCTTGTTTAATCTCTATTATTTTATGTATTTCCACTTCTTCTTCATCACTGGTTCCTCTTGGATTGTAAAAGAGTGCTTCGCGAAGATAATTTGCAAAAACATTTGCTTTTTCCATTGGACTTCTTGCCTATTCTCCACTCTCTTTACTGAGAGAGAGATGAGAGAAGATGGGAGATGAGAGAGGATAAGCATTGTGGTTGCTTGAACTTTTTGGTTGGCAATTTTAAAGTCAAACGTGCGTTATGGGGATTTATAACACTAAATACCTGCTTAAAGACGGTGAATGATGTAATGTATGCAATAGAACGTTTTAATCGCTGTATCCAGCAAGCAGCATGGAATTACATTTCGCCAAATCATAATGTGAAAACTGCATTTAAATGTTCCGCAATTATCAGAGATAAAGTTGTAGAAAAAAGAAAGCTACGAAAAATATGGCAAATGTCTCGACCTCCGTTGCTAAAGAATAAATTAAACCAATAAGGAGTTCAAAAAATGTTAATGTGGACAAAAATCTGTGCTTTCAGAGCTATCTGAGAAATTTAGATCCTACTGTAGCAACGGACTATTCATAGTGGAAAGCAACCAAAAAGTTCAAGCAACCACAATGCTTATCCTCTCTCATCTCCCATCTTCTCTCATCTCTCTCTCAGTAAAGAGAGTGGAGAATAGGCAAGAAGTCCAATGGAAAAAGCAAATGTTTTTGCAAATTATCTTCGCGAAGCACTCTTTTACAATCCAAGAGGAACCAGTGATGAAGAAGAAGTGGAAATACATAAAATAATAGAGATTAAACAAGATATCGAGCTATCAATAAAGAAGTTCACTATGAATGAGATAGCAACTAACATAAAGAAGGCAAATCCGAAAAATACTCCCGGATGCGATTTGATAACCGGAAAGATCCTGAAAGAATTACCCCCGGAAGGAATAAAGTTCCTCACTTTCCTGTACAATGCTATACTGAGAGCATGCTCAGTTCCTTCCCAGGTGGAAAGTTGCCTACTTATGATATGCAAACCGTGTAAAACTCCGACCGATGTCAAGTCCTATAGGCCCATTAGCTTCTTACCGTTCCCGGCGAAAATCTTTGAAATTCTTCTGTTTCAAAGAACGATGTCAATAATCACGAGCAAAAACCTAATCCCTAACCACCAATTTCGATTTCGGCAAAAACATGCCACAGTTGGACAAATACATAGCATAACGGCGAGAATCCGCAAAGAGCTTGAGGCAGAACGATACTGTTCGACAGTATTTCTCGACATCTCCCAAGTTTTCGATAAAGTGTGGCATGACGGATTATTATACAAAATCAAACAAAACCTTCCAATATAATTATCCGTCATATTAAAGTCTTATTTCCAAAAACGCCACTTAATGGTAAAACAAGACGATGTAATAACTCAGCTGAATGTAATATCGGCAGGGGTCTCTCATGACAATGTGCTGAACACGGTGCTCTACCTATTGTACACAGCCGAACTACCAAATCCCACAGGAATAATGACAGCCACCTACGCGGACGACACGGCTCTGATGCAGCTAATAGTAACTCTGTCTTGATATCTAAAACTTTACAAGAAGGCCTAGATGCAGTTTATCATTGGACTAAAAAATGGGGCATCAAGTTAAATGAATCTAAATAGATGCATGTCACTTTTACTACCTATAAGAACACATGTCCTCCTTTAATCATTAGTGGGCAACCTGTTCCCCAAGCTGATGATGTTAAATATCTAGGTATTCGCATGGATAGAAAACTCACCTGGAAACTGCATATATTCGCAAAACACAAACAACTAGGACTCCAACTTAGAAAGTTGTACTCGTTGATTGGTCGCAGATCGGAACTTCCTCTGAGCAATAAATTATTGTTGTATAAAACCATATTAAAGCCAATCTGAGCATTTGGTATCCAGCTGTGGGGCACTGCTGTAAATTCCAATGTCGAAATCCTACAGAGGTTTCAACCCAAATCTTTTCGAATAATAATCAACACACCTTGGTATATTACTAACAGCCAACAACATAAATACCTTTGTATACCAACCGTCAAGGATAAAATCAGAAATTATTCAATCAAATACAAGGAAATAATCATAGAACGTCCAAATGCTTCTGGTTTAATGAACGAGTACACCACAATCCACAGATTAAAGCGCAAAATTCCGCATGATTTGATAAAGTAATATTAATAACAAATCTACATTAATTTTGTGTAGTGTCAAGGGACATTTAACCTCCACGCCATTCTCTCATTATCACTATACGAGGGCAAGATGAAAAGTTCTCGGCCTGACCCAGAAATGGCATTCCAATCGGCGAAAGTTTACGTTTCCTGCCTGCGCGCACATATCATTAGTTCGTATGAGAGGCTTCAACTTGTTCGCTCAAGTAGTTTGTGTAAACGAGTCTTTGCAGTACACGTCTTGCGCGCGTTTCGTTAAAATGGATAAATTTGAATATCGTGCGGTCATAAAATTCTTCGTTTTGGATGGGTTAACACCTAAGGAAATTCATCCGAAGTTGACAAAAGTTTACGGGAACTCTGCTCCTTCAATCTCAACCGTTAAAAAGTGGGCAGCTGAATTTAAACGTAGTCGCACGTCGCTCGAAGATGACCCACGTGAAGGACGGCCAAAAACTGCAACCACACCGGAAACTATCGAAAAGGTGCTCAATATCGTGTTGGACGATAGGCGAGTAAAGGTGTATGAGATGACTGAGGCCGTGGGCATATCGGAAGAAAGGGTGCGAAGCATTTTGCACGAAGAATTAGGTATGCGAAAGCTCTGCGCAAGATGGGTGCCGCATTTGCTGAATGCTGATCAAAAGCAAATGCGCAAACGACATTCGCAGGAATGTTTGGATCGATACAAGAGGGATTCGACCGATTTTGTGCGGCGATTTGTCACCATGGATGAGACATGGGTCCAGCACTACACGCCAGAAAACAAACAGCAGTCGAAGCAGTGGGTGGAAGCCGGTGGTTCAGCGCCAAACAAAGCGAAGTCGAATGTATCTGCCGGAAAGGTCATGGCCAGTGTGTTTTGGGATGCCAAAGGGATGCCAAAGGGATCCTGTTAATTGATTACCTTGAAAAAGGCAGAACAATTACAGACGAATATTACTCCAACCTTCTTGACCATCTCGATGTCAAAATTCGCGAGAAGAGGCCTGGCTTGAAGAAGAAAAAAATCATCTTTCACCACGACAACGCACCTGCACACAAAAGTGTGTTGACAATGGGAGAACTGCGGGATTTGAGATACGATTTGCTCGACAATCCCCCCTATTCTCCTGATTTGGCACCCTCGTACTTCCTTCTCTTCCCAAACCTGAAGAAATTTGTTTCTGGAAAGCGCTTCGCGTCCAATGAAGAAGTTGAGAGGACCGTAGATGAATATTTTAACAGTCTTCCAGAATCTCACTTCCGGGAAGGAATACCGATGTTGAAGAAACGCTGGACCAAGTGTGTTGAAGTCAAGGGAGATTATGTAGAAAAATAAAATCGCTTTTTAACTGAAAGTCACAGTCTTTCATTGTCAGGCCGAGAACTTTTCACCTTGCCCTCGTAAATGCTTAATGTCCTAATAAAAGACAGATTGTGTTATATTAAGAGGAAATATATAAAAATATTATACTCGAATTATATACTTACAGTCTGTTTGACAAAAGCGTACGGCGGAACTCAAAAACGAATTGGGATAATAAATAAAATACACGCATTATGCATAATTTAGACTGTGATACTTTATTATTAACACTTTGACCTCCCAATGTAAATCGAGTATGTTTTCCCGGGGCCGAAATTCACGCTGAATCGCAGTGTAACGCATTACCAATATACGTGCTATAACACTAGTTTACAAATTTCAGTCAACTTTTTTATTGGAGTAGCTGATAACTTTTCTTAAAATAATTTTTCACGCTGAATTAAAATCCAGAGCCAGAATTTTTCCAAGTCGTCAGGTTTTCGAGATATCGCCAGGTGGCAGTACTGTCGTGTCGCTATGGTGACAACTCATCTTTACAGTAGATTATTCGAAGCAAATTCATTGTGCGCGTGTTTTTCCAGATAATTTCAATAACAAAAAATATCGAATAGAGCATGTAAAACTAATACGATTTTTTTTGCTACGTTTGTGGGTGTATATAGTCGCGAAAAAGAGCTACGCAATCAAAGAGTTGCTCAAATTCTCATATTTGCACTACTTTGGTTTTACTATGGACAATCTGGACTAACCATGAATACCGAGAAAACACAATCTGTTTTTTATAATGCTTGCAGATCAAAGCTATATCGGTGGTCGACGGGCGAAAAAATCTATTTGCCATTCAAAGATTCAGTCATTTGGAGACAGCCGAGTTACCACGTAACGGACTGTTACTTCTGTTTGATTAAAGTAACCGGAATATGTAAACGAACTCGACAAAATGTGAAAAATGCGATTGTTCTGTCGGTCACAATGTCGGTTCCACGCAGACTAAATGATCCATTGCCGGTTTGTCCGGATATGTCCAGCCCAGAGTCTAAAGAAATGACACCTGCAGATAGCAGCGGCAGCAAATTCACGATGAGCGATATGCATTTGATTACATACGCTGAATTGAACGATTTAGTTTGTGATTTACATTTATCGAAGCAAGACTCTGAATTGCTGGCATCACGACTACAACAGTGAAAATATCTGTCAAGCAAAACAAAAGTCACATATTTCAGTAACAGAAATGCCGAATGCAATACATATTTCAACAAAATTAACAGATCTATTTCTGTACTGACATTCAAGGTTTATTTCAAAAGATGAACCAACCATATGACAAAAATGTTTGACGACTATTTATTGACAGTTCTATGTACAGTTTGAAGGCCGCACTCTTGCATAATGGAAAGCAAGAGCCGTCCATTTCAATTGCTCACGCAGTCAACATGAAAAAAACATACGAGGCGATGGGTAAAATATTACATGTGATCAAATACAACGACCATAAATGAAACATATGCGGCGATCTGAAAGTGTTTGATCAAATTCAACCTAGAAATGCAGGAATATATTTCTGCTATTCTAGGTTGAATTTGATCAAATACTTTCAGTCTGCATTTCATGACTCATTACATCATTACAGGTGACCGGCATGTTAACTGGTATGCAGAGCGGCTTTACAAGACACTTTTGCTTCTTGTGCCTATGGGACAATCGTGCAACAATATACCATTACACCAGAACATCTTGTCCAGAGAAACAGCAATTTTCACCTGGTAAAAAAAAGCGTTTCAAATAAACAACTCATAGACCCACAAGACGTGTTTCTCCCGCCTCTGCACATTAAACTTGGTTTAATGAATAACTATGTCATAGCGTTCGACCGGAACGGACCTGCTTTTCAGTATTTGGCGACAGTTTCCAAAAATGTCTTCTGCCAAAATCAAAGAGGAAATCTTTATGGGTCCACAAATAAGAGAATTAATTAACGATCAGCACTTTTCGCAAAATTTGTTAGCCGCAGAAGGCAGCAAGGGCGTACTTCAAAAGAGTTGTCCGTAAATTTTTTGACAATCGGAAAAACGACTACTACAGGCAAATAGTTGCGGATCTGCTGGAAAATTATCGTCAAATTGGTGCTCGCATGTTGCTCAAGCTCCATTTTCTACATTCCCACATGGAGTTTTTCCTGGAAAACGGACGTAGTAAGCGATAAGCAAGGCGAGCGATTGCATCAGAATATGCGAAGAATTGAGCGTCATTACCAAGGTTTCTTAGATAAAGGTATGCTCAGCAATTACCACTGGTCCTTATTGCGTGATACACACCTAAAATAACACAATAGACAAAGTTAAGCAGCCGTTCACTTTTTAATTTTTGGATAAATTAAGCCTTTGAGGCAAAAACGGCAAAAAATGGGTCTTTCAAATATCTCGAAAACCTGACGACCTACAACTAAAAACGGACTGCGGATTTTGAATCAGCGTCGAAAATTACCTTAGAAACACATTTCAGCTCCTCCAGAACAAAACCATACCACTGTATACCAATATAATTAATCTCTTTGTTCTTCCAGTGAAACGTGAATTGTTTTAGAAGCAATTTCTTTTCTTATTTTTAATTTTTATGCAGTTTCTTTTCATTTTAGAATATGTCATACAATATGTCATACAATAAATTTGTCATAAAATAAATTCGGGTAACGGAATAGCCCATGATGCAATAATGTATACATCGTGGTTTGTCAGCTCGAAAGGTATAATATGACCCAATGAATAGAATTCCTAGAGATAAGGAATTACTTCGAATATTTTTTCGCTTGCTTTTGTTCGATTCAATTCGACAGTTCCATACTGCATCTCAAAGTCTTTGCATCTTAGAATATTTCTATAATTTACATACATATATTTAAATATTATATATATATTACGTACAATATTTATATATTACATACATTTCTGTAATTTTTGTGCCCTCACAATGTCTGCTAGACAATATAAAAATGTACGTGAAAGTTATAATAATGATAGTGATGAAGTGATCCCTCTGAAATGATAGTGTCTAAATATAATTGCATCAAATTCAAGTTCGGAGAGTGAGGAGCACGAAGATGGAAAGCTTAAGGAAGCCTTAAGGAAATTAGGAAGAAGAAGAGTTAAATAATGATGATGGTGGTGTACTCAATACCACCCAGTGGACCAAATTTACTAGCAAGAAAAAGTCATTTATATTTACGGGAAAAAGTGGGATTCTGATTGAATTACTTTTAGATAATAGACTAGGTGAAGCTCTTTCGTTATATTTAAATGAACCAATACTAGATCTTCTGATTATGGAGACAGATATTTGGAACAAAAATTGTTGCAACATCCGAATACACAGCCTGAACGGCTGAACACAGCCGAATGAAAAGTTTCTCCTAAAGCAATGAGAAAATTTATTGAATTTATAATTTGGATAGGTTTAGTAAGACAATCAAAAATTAAATATTGGTCAGAAAACTCCTTGTACAACTAATTGCGGCGTAGCGTAACGTCTCGCTATTGTTAGCAAATTTGCATTTTGCAAATAATGAAAAAATAGAGAGTGGTAATAGACTCGGTACAATATTGCCACTGGTAAACATGTTAAGTGAAAATTATCAAAAGATTTTTTCACCAGGCCCAGATATTGTAATCGATGAGACAATAATCTCTTAGAGGATAAGGCTGATATTTCGACATTATTGTTACACTCGCACGGGGAAATAAAACGACACAACGTTAAATGGGAAACAACTTCAACTATATATTTGCTATTTACAAGAAAGCACGCAGACTCAAGATCTCTCTCTCTCTCTCTCTCTCTCTCTCTCTCTCGCTAAAGACCGTCGCGCACGGCACGACGACTCGACCGCCCCAGAGAGAATCTCTCAAACCCGTTGTTTATTCGTCAACCCTGATCATGTGTTGCTTACGACTCGTTGCCAAGAGAATCAGCTGTACGTACAGAGCGCTAGAAGCGCGCGCATCAAGACACGGGCATAACAGTATATACCTGATAAAACATATAAATATAGGATAAAATTGTTTAAATTACGTTGAAGGTTACATATGGTCAATAAAAATGTATTCTGGACGAGACACTAGCGGAGTCAAGCAAACCGGACTAGTCGAATACGTCTATTGCGGACTTGCACAAAAATTATTGAAAGAAGGACGTACTTTGTATGCAGACAATTTTTATACAAGCTAGGAATTGACGGTAAGGTTTTTAAGTTTGAAAAACTCGTGCTGTTGGGACTGTGCGCAATAACAAGAAATCTCTTCAAAATAATGTTATGTCCTGCCCATTGAAAAGAAGTCTAATAATATCGCAAAAAGATAACAACGGGATTGTCATCTTGAAGTGGAGAGATGTACGTGCAATGAGATGAGATGAGGGACATAAAAACGCTTTCTACAAAGCATGCGCCCATTCTGGTACCAAACTCCAGTTCATTTATTCGTCAAGAAAATTTTCCAAAAATTAAGCTAATAGCCGTATTTGATTACAATAATAGGAAGTGTGGCATTGACAGGAGCGACCAGATGGTTTCGTACGTATTGCGAAAGAAACATTGCAACAACATTGCGAAAAAGCTTCAAGTGGTACTGGAAGTTGGCACTCCATTTGTTTATTGGAACATTCATCGTGAATTCACTCATCGTATTCCAGGCAAAGTCAAATAAAGAAATCAAAATTTCCGAATTTAGGGAGATTTTGATGAAAGAATGGTTAGATTTCCAACATAGTGAATCTAATAACAATAAGCAAAAAGATAAAGGAAGAATCACTCTAAATATAAAAATTCGAAAAGATCCTCAGAACAAAACACTAAGAAGAATATGCGTTCTTTGTTATCAGAAAAGCAGGCAAATTTTGCAATAACAAGAAGCTAGGAAAATGTGAAAAAACAGGAACATATTGCTCTAGTTGTACTAATACACCGCAACTTTTTATAGATTGTTTTGGAGAATATCACTGAAAAATAAATTAATGTAAGAATATTTTCGTTTGCATGAGGGTATTTGTGGAAAGGGTTTGCGAAAGCCTGTTAAAAAATTATTTTATTTATCTCTACATATGTTTACATATATTATTATTATTATAAAATACTTGTGTTACAAATAAAAACTACTGCAAGTTACTTGCAAAATCTTGCTAAATTGGACGAAAGAAAGCGTCACCCGAAATCGGGTGATGGGGCCTCCACTGAAAGACGGCCGTCATGCAGATTTGGGTGACGTGGCGATCAACGTGTTAATAAGTTGTCCAGTCGCCTCCATTATCAATAATCATGTAATTTCTGAGCCATACTTTCCACTAATTTTATAATATAATCTTTAGACAAAGACCTCCATATAAATCGAATCTGCCGAACTTACTGCTTGACGATCCATATCTTTTCTCTTCGGAGCTTAAATTTCATGAGCCCACAAACATTTTTATGGGATTTATATCTAGCAAACTGTGAAAGCCAATCCAGTACGTCAACGTCATTGTTTTGTTTCCACGCAGTACAAATTCGCAGTAGCCAATTTTCCGTATGACATTTTTGGTCCTTTCGGATGCGAATATAGAAACACGGCTTCGTAACGTGATGCGTACGCGACACTCATGGTGAAATATGTCCTTCTGTGACCAAGGTTAAAAAATAACTAAGGCTTTCTATACAAAACATCTTGGGAGAAGGGTCTCGTTACCTGCTTGCGTTCAAATCCCCCTTCTAACGGTTTCCAAGATAAAATTTCGTCGTTCATTCTCTTGTCAAATAGACTGAATAATGTGAAAAATGCGCGAGAAAAATGAGAAACGGTTTTTTGCCTTACACTTTTCGGTTTTTGCAATTTTTTAAATGTGTCAAGTTGTGCTAACATTGTGCTAAAGTAGTAACCTGAACAAATAATATTAGGAAAAATAAATAAAAAAAAGCGATTGTGGGCAAAATAGAACAAAATTAATATCTACATTTGTTTTAGTTAACCAAACGATGTACAATTGCATATCTGATGTGTACTAGCATGGAATAAGTCAGCACAAGCTTCAGCTTCACTAGCACAAAAAATTAAAAGGCGCTCTTAACCACGGCCTTATGCGACAACAGTCAACGTCCATAATCACAATTTCCTGATTTCGTTTCAAGGTAGAATTGTATATCTGAGTTGCATTAGTGTAGCACAAATCAGCACAAACCTCACTTTCGCCAACGTAAACATTTAAAGGCACTTTATACTTGACCGCGGCCCTTCGCGCTTGCAGTCTATGTACATAATTATTTGTAGACTTCGTAGCAAGGCAGAACTATACGAGGTGTGTTCATAAAATAACGGAAATTTTTAAATTTCGCGGGTTTGGAGAGTCCGATGGTCAAAATTTTTTTTTATTATGTTGGTATACAAGCCTCTGAAGTATGATAAAATTTTCAGCCGTATTCATTGTTTACTTTGTCTGTGGCAGCCGCTAAGATAAGTCGTGTTTTTATGATCTCGGCGATTTTCGTTTGTTAGAAGAAATGAATCAAAGAATTTGTATCAAATTTTGCGTAAAAAATGAAGTAAAGTGTAACAAAGTGTGTGAAATGTTAACAAAGGCCTATGGTAAGTTTGCTATGAGTAAAACAAGAGTTTACGACTGGTATAAGCGTTTCCAAGATGGCCGTGAAGACGTTGAAGATGACGAACGCCCCGGACGCCCCAGCACATCAACAACCGATGAAAACGTGGAAAAAGTGAAAGAAATGTTTATGAACGATCGCCGAATCACAATCAGAGAAGTCGCTGATGATGTTGGCATATCGATTGGATCATGCCATGAAATTTTTTCGAATGTTTTGGGTATGAAACGCGTGGCAGCAAAATTTGTTCCAAAATTGTTGAATTTTGAACAAAAACATCGGCGAATGGAAGTTGCTCAGGAGTCACTAAATGAAGTCAACGACGATGCAGAATTATTGAAACGTGTTATAACACGTGACGAAACATGGGTTTACGGATATGACGTCGAAACTAAGGCTCAATCGTCCCAGTGGAGGCATTCTGGCTCGCCAAGACCGAAAAAGGCTCTACAAATGCGGTCGAACGTGAAAGTTATGCTCACTTTGTTCTTCGATTTTAATGACATAGCGCATTATGAATTCTTGCCACAAGGTCAAACGGTCAATAAGGAGTGCCACCTACAAGTTCAACGCCGTTTGCGTGAAGCAATCCAAAAAAACGCCAGGATTTGTGGAAAAACAATTCATGGCTTTTGCACCACGATAATGTACCTGCTCACACTTCATTGCTTGTTCATGAATTTTTAGCCAAGAACAATACTGTAACGATGCCCCAGCCTCCATATTCGCCAGACATGGCTCTGTGTGACTTTTTCCTATTTCCAAAAATAAAGGGAACCTGAAAGGGCCGTTGTTTTACAAGCATAGATGATATTAAAAGCGCTGAAAGAGCTAAAGGCTATCCCAAAGATCGAGTTTGAGAAGTGTTTCGAGGGTTGGAAGAAGCGCTGGCACAAGTGCATAATATCTAATGGAGACTATTTTGAAGGTGACAACATTAATGTAGACGAATAAATAAATATTTTTTTCAAAAAACGAAAATTCCCTTTATTTTCTGAACACACCTCGTGTATCTGAGTTATATTAGCGTAGCGCAGGTTAGTACAAATTTCAGCTTTGTTAAGGCAAAAATATTAAGAGCATTTTATTCTTGAACGCCTTTTGCGCTTGCAATCTATATCTATAATTACTATTTTTAGACGTACCAAGGTAAAATTATATATTTGAGTATTGTTAGCGTAGCAAAAGTTAGAACAAGTTTCACTTTTTTTAACACAAAAATATTAAGAGCACTTTATTCTTAAACGTTGTTTTTTGCACTCACAATCTGTAACGGCCAAATTCCGGCGGCGGTCCATTCGTTACTTTCGCAGCGGATTTGGTTCGTCAGATGCCGGGTAAATGAAATGTAAGCTTGTGAGCTGATTAACAGTAGCGTTTATTCGTGTGTCGAGATAGCAAGAGTTATAAGTTGTATTTACACGGGTGTCGGTGACTCGCTTAAGCGCGACTCTTGAGGTGGGCTTTGTGTTCGGATGCGTGGCGCTCGCAGGGCGAGTGGCGTACGGGATGACGCGGGTCTATCCCAAATTGACGCGGGCCGAATCAGAGACGGGACTTGTAACGTAACGGATGGGGCACACGAGATACGGCGGTTCGCGGAAGTACACGTAGTGATGGCGCGTTGACAATTTAGTAACGCGCCGCTCAATTGTACGTGGATCGCTAGCGCTTGCGGCTGATCGTGTGCGCGTGTAATGACGCGCGTAGAGACGCTGTGATGTTCATGCAAGAGTCTGGCGTTCGATGGAGAGTCTGCAGCAGCAGGACAGAGGCCGCGATTATGTTGACGCCGGATCTCGCTCTCAACGTTTCGACTCAAAGGAAATCGAGAGCTTGCATAAACATGACGGCGATCGTGAGCATACTGAACCCGGTATCTCGACAGGGGTGAGCAGACGGTCGGCGTCAACAACACTCTGACGGAGGTAGCGAGCACGTTTACCCCGGTTACCAGATCGTCGCTCGATGACGTGAGTATCAGAAGTTCTTCGTTCATTCGCTAACGCTCGCTTGATAAAAGTTTAGATCGTTCTCCTGCCGATTTTCCGGCGGCATGAGCTTTTATACCCGTTCAGTTCGGTAAGCGACGTGTCTTTGCTTGGCAATGTTCTAATTAAATAAACAACATGTAAGTAGCGTGTGTTGTTCACGCGTTTCGAGCTTGCAATCCCTGCGTGAGGATTTCTGTAGCGCGCATTTCAAAAGATTAAGGTGGCGCAATGCGCCGTACACAGCTCGACGGATAGTCGATCGAATCGGTTCTGATAAGGATATATTACTGCATCGTCAAAAATCTATGTCCATAATCACGATTTCTATACTTTGTATCAAGATAGAATTGCACATCTAAATTGTGCCAACGCAGCACAAATCATCACAAGCTTCAGTTTTACAGGCACAAAATTTGAAACGCACTTTACTCTTGAACGCGGCTCTTCGCGATCGCAGTATATGTTCATAACCATAACTATAATTTTTAAACATTATATCAATGCTGAATTATATTCTTAAGTTATGCTAATAAGTTTTATGCTAGCGAAGTTGAAGTTTATGCAAACTTATATAGCTCTGTTAGTACAAATCAAATATGCAATTATATGTCGTTCTGATTAACTATTAGTTAAATCGGAAAGTTCCGTCCGTTTTTTTTGCAAAATATATGAATTATTTAAGAAACAAAATGAAGTAGTACATCAAACAAAATATCGTCCATC
Source organism: Dinoponera quadriceps (assembly GCF_001313825.1). Classification (NCBI taxonomy): domain Eukaryota; kingdom Metazoa; phylum Arthropoda; class Insecta; order Hymenoptera; family Formicidae; genus Dinoponera; species Dinoponera quadriceps. The sequence goes on from NW_014554147.1 coordinate 25,580, forward strand.
GTTAGCGATGATTTTTTCCCATCTTTCGAGCAGCAAGCGAATTCCGCCGCGAAAGAATGATTCATCTTTGGAGGCTATCCAGTCAAAGACCTATTTTTCGATGTCTTTATAAGCATTGAAGGTTTGGTGAATAAACCGCATCAGGTAGCACTTCTCAGCAAAGTGCTTATAAGTTTCCTTAACTAGTTTTTGACGTGAGGTCGAACATTGTCATAAAGCAAAATTACGTCATGATGTCTCATTTTATGTTTCGGTCGTTTTCCGTGCAATGATCGGCTCAAACGGATAATTCGTTTTTGCCAGAGATGCTCTTTGACTGTTTGAACAGATTTTAACAGCTCATGGTACACAACACCCTTTTGATTCCACAAAATACAGAGCATTGCCCCTTTTCTATGGATATTCCGCTCTGGCGTCGATATTGAGAATTGGTCGGGGTTGAAAATGGTTTTTCGACGTTTGGGGTTGTCAAAATATATCAATTTTTCATCCCCAGTAATGATACGATGCAAAAACACTTTTCTTTGTTGTCTAGCAAGCAGAATTTCGCAGATGGTTTTTCGTCCTTCAACGTCTCTTGGATTCAATTCATATGGAACCCTTTTTTCTTCCTTGTCTTTTCCCAAGGCTTCCAAACGATAGGAAATGACAGATTGAGCACAATTTAATGCTTCTGCAAGTTGTTTTGCGTTTCACATGGGTCTTCATCTACCAATGCCTGCAATTCTTGGCCGTCCAGATTGCTCTTTGATCTTCTCATAAAAATCACCACTTTTAAAGCGTCAAAGCCATTCTCTACTTTTTATCGGAAGGAGCAGTATCATTATAAACTTCTACAAGCATTCGATGAGCTTCAGCAGCAGCTTCCTTCCATTTAAAGCAAAAAAAGCACTGTGTAAATGACGCTTATTTGGCTCAAATTTTCGATTCAGTAATAAACAATGTTATTGAGGCGAACGTGTATCTTTACATAATGAATTTTATTGACAGACGGTAAAACTAAAAAATTTAGCTTGGTTTAGACATTGGAGTTACTGACAGTTCTAACTATAGCTACTCGCCACTAGATGGACCGAACTTTTCGATTTATGTAATAATACGGACGTAAACGTTGAATTTGTCCTGTTTTGCTTTAAATCATGGATTGTTTTTTCATTTTATTTCTCCCATTATTATTTTTGGAAGATTCTACTTTAGCTCAATGTTGGCATAACTTAGTGTAACTTAGCGCAATTAAAATATTTGTAATAATGGAATAGTGGGGTCCTGGCGAAGAAACCATTTTTTTTCCTTTTTCTTACGCATTTTTCTCATAACAGTTTATAATTTTAGCAAAATGTAGCCTACTACACAAACCTACTACAAATCAGCACAACAAAATAAACAAATTCGAAAAGTACGGAGCTAATTTTTAAGAAAAATTCCACTATGTATCCTCCTTGTTGTATGTTTAAGTAATACAAATGGTGGCGGTATTCTTTCAAATTTCGTTAAATAAATAATTTATTTTTAACAAAACATTATAGTTTATATTAACACTTGCAGATTAAATGTATTGCTGATATAACGGAAAACAATTTTTTAACGTATACTCAAAGTTATTTTTAATTTTTTTCTTTATTCTTAGGCAATTTTATAGGCAATAAGAAATTTCACAATTTTTTGTACGTTTTGTCCCATAAAATTATAGTGACTATCATGAAAAAAATAATAACTGTTTTATTCTGAATTAGGCAATTATTTCCTAATTCAGTTTACTTAAATCTTCAAAAAATGGTAAAAATTGTATTGTTACTCTACATAATTGTTTTTTAATCCCAATGGAAAAGTGAACAATTGCGAATTTTTACTATATTTCATCTATTTCTAACTTGTTCATGAATCTATAAGAAAAAATCAGCAGTTAAACCATTTGATATAATAAAAATTCAACAATAAGATTCCTTTTTCCGAATTGCTACGATGATTTTTAATAAAGTTATGAGCAATTAAAGTCGAAATATTCTTTTTNTTATTTAAAGAGTCGCCGATGATGTTTTCATATGCTATATCAGTACGCTAACGCATATCTTCAGCAGTTGTTGGTATTTGCAAAAACATTTTTTTTATTGTTCTATAAAAATATATTTCTCTCCAAAAATAAGTCGAACAGGTTGAGGTGAATGTACTGATCATTAAATAGTTCCACCTTGTCCAATCTAACGACCGGGAAAATTTTTGTTCAAAATATATTTTGATATTCTCACACAAGCAGTATGCTGGATCATATTTTTATAACTTCAGCGATTTGTAAGGAAATCTTCCTTTAACCACTTGCGGTGAAAAGACGTGCTACCCACGTCAACATGCTTTTGTTACCGGAACGCCAGCGACGTGTTACGCACGTCGTTGAGCGATTGTTGCAGAAAGATAAAAGACGTGCGTGGCACGTCCACTGTTCAATAAAATTCTTTACCGAGGCACAGTTTCTGCTTGCTCTTCATCGTGTAAAGTTATCAGTATTGACCCCAGACTATAAAATGGAAAGTGATAGCGAAGCCAGTGATATTATTTCTATAAATAAACGGAGAAGACAAGACAATGTAGAGTCTGACAGTGATTTAGAACAAATTGTTTTTCCAAGTCGGAATCGGCGTAGAATTCTATCGGACGACGAGGAAGATGTTCAGAATGAGAATAGAGAAAGGAATGTTTCATCCCAGGAATGGATTTGGAAAGACGCGGAAAATATAACGCAAGTATGGGAATATACAAGAATATCTAGAATACATATTCTTGTTGGGCAAAATGTTGTTTTGAAAAGTATCACACCCTGCAAGATTATTAATAAATAAATTTAGTATTGATACAGATGTAATTTTATCCTTCTGCCTCTCTATATTCTCTTCGTGAACCCTCCCGCTGAACGTTGCCTGAATGCGCCGCGAAGTGATTCCCGCTCGATTGTTTTACTACGCGCAACCGAGAATCTCTTTGCACCGCAAGTGGTTAAACCGGGAATTTCTTTTAAAATTTATGAAAGTCTTCCTCCCATCAACGATCTATTTATGAAGTGTGATCCAATTATTTTATTATTCACAATTTCACATTAAACATTAACATTTCACTATTTTTGTACTCTATTTCGTGACGCCACTGTAAGTTATCAATAAACCAATACTATACATTTCTTAAATTTACCTTACTATAATTTTTAAATGTTACCTCATATGTAAATATAATATTATTAAAAAATTGTTTGCAAGATTTTAACGTAAGTATCCTTTCACAAAACTTTTCATTCCTGAAATCAGTTCCATATAATACTTGATGTAGAGACAAAAGAAATAGATGAAATCGATCTAATTGAAAAATTCGTATCATACTGTGTTAATTGATGCTTATATTACAACTTCGAGGAGATATATACAATCACCGTATTTCACGAACTCGCGAGACTTAAATATATTTGAAAATCGGCAAATTAGGTCCAGGAGAGGAAGGGACAATTTTCACATTTGCAGAATACACATTTACTTCACAGAACTTAATTTTTTTATTTGGGATAAGATCATCTGAGTTTTGAATAAGAACTACTAATCGAGGGAATGGAAAAGAAAAAATGAATGAATATAAAAAATTTAGTTAAATTTAAAAAATTGGAAATGAGGCGATTTGTTGGAAATTCGATCCATGAGGTATTTTGCGTTAACTCGTGTGGCACCCCCACATCGAGCTTCTTTTTGAATCCAGCCTCATTTAAATGGTTCCAAACGGTTTTTTGTGCAATGTTGAGCTCCTTGGCAATCGAAACGGTGCTTACTTGTTGATTATTCTAACATAAAAGGTAAAGGACCGAAATAATAATTTAAACAATAGCATAATTTATTTTTCGTAATAATGGTGATAAATTGGTGCAGAAAATTATTGGTGAAGATACAATATTAAAAGATATAACGTTTAATTCTCTAAATGATTTTATTCTGTAATTGATCAGCCGTCACAATAATATAAGGTCTAGTAAGAAGTAATCCATTATTTTTGTATCAAATTAGAGGCTTTATTTAACATAGTTACAATTATCCGATTTAGGCCAAATATGCACCGTTTAGTTCGATAACTTGTTGCCATTACGAAGGTAATTTCATTATGCCTCTCTCATAGAAACCCTCGACCCTATTAGCAAAAAACTGGGAAAGTCGATTT
>NW_014554147.1:29914-30168 GCF_001313825.1 Dinoponera quadriceps
CTGATGGAACACAATTCCTCTCCTATTGGCCAAAGCTGGCCGCTTCTGGGCGATTGCTTTCTTCAGACGGTCCAATCGTTGACAGTACAGGTCCGAATTAAGAGTTTGGCCGTAGGGGAGCAGCTCATAGTAGATAATTTCCTGCCAATCCCACCAAATACACAGCAAAATCTTCCTGACCGTCAACCCTTGCTCGGCCACCGTGTGCGCCGGCTCATCGCGATTCGACCAAGATCGTTTTCGCTTGACGTTGT
>NW_014554148.1:0-2536 GCF_001313825.1 Dinoponera quadriceps
TTCCCTATAAAAGCCTCACTCTCTTGCCACAAGACTCATTTCTTCTTCTACTGCTGAACAACTCGCTGTGCAAGTCGGATCTCTCCAGTAAACTATTTGTCTCGATATTCCGGTAAATATTCCAAGTATAAGAATCTCGCTATCTTTCGACTCAACCGTCGTGAGTGCATCTGCCATCCAGTTGATTTTTCCGCAAACCAAGTCACGAAGCGACAGCCAGAGTTAGCCCTCAGAAACACAATGAAAATTAACGTATCACATGTTAGCGAGTAAGTATTCAGCACATTTATACTCGTCCCAATTTACTACCGATCTTTACATTTAGTGACGCCCCTCCGTATCGTAGTGAATAATCTACGTGGAGAAGACTGGCTTCAGGCCCTTGCGTTGGTCGGTAGTGATCTCCGTGAGGCTAGCGACGACACGCTAGAAACACAACTTAAGTGCATTTCCGAGCTTTTATTCTCAAACGGGACAACACCGTCACGGACAGATCATTCCCCTCTCGCCTCTTCCTATTCACCAGACCTTTTCCCTTTTTCCTATCACACACCAAGCCCCCCTTCCGCGACACTACACTCTTCCTATTGTTCTACATCACGGTCCCCGTGAGATACGCCTCCCACTTCCCCCGGACTACCGTGGTATTTCAACCCAGCTTCGCGTTCCCCGTCACCTAAGCTACAAATCTCAGACACATCTCTAGCTCCATCCAACTCTTCCATCTCCCGTTCTGACCTACCTACCCCTAATTTCTTACCTTCCCCTTAAGGTTTTACACCCCCCGCTACGTACACATCCGACCAAGTAACAACGAATAGTATATTTTTCTAAATTCAGTTTTATTTTTTATTGTAATTTCACCTCTACATTGTTATTAAGACAATAAATTCTGAAATTGTTAGTTCAAATTCCCATTCTAGTTTTAAACCATCGTGCACTCATTACCCTTTCCCCAATTATTCCGCTCGCGGTCCCATCATAGGTAAAAGGTTTCAGTACCCTGACCTAAAATAGGACTACTCTGCGTACGCCCGCGTGAGAGTAAAGTGACCCTTCTGGTCTCTGATCCGCATCGCCGGCATACAGGTATGTTTAAGACTCGCGTTTGCGAGTGCGATCATTACGTTCTCTTCCAGGACGTAACACTGTTTATGTATATAGCGTCGTAAAGAGGATGGAAAAGGAAAAAACAAGACTCGCAATTTTTCCGATACGTCTCACTGACCGAACAATGGACAAACACGTCAACCTATTATACACACCAGATTCGCGAGTTGACAACGTTACACACTTTATTTGGATAAGAAACTTGTCCCGACTAGTGAACTCGTAACTGAACGTGAAAAAACAAGAAGTACATCTCTGACCGGTCCATATAAATTTAAAAAATATTTCAAGAAAAATCTGAAAAAATTAAAAAAGAAATTATGAAAAGAATTAAAAAAATATATTTCTTCAGGTATTTGTACTACTTCAATTTGGAGAAGAAATTGAAGATTTAAGTTACAGATTGTCGAAAGATGAACGATTGTGCTATACTGTTACCCAGCGAGGACAACAAATGGCTCAGTATCAACAACTATAACTGGAAAGAGTGGACCCCGTTTACAAACCTAGAATGCACTCTGAAGAAGATTGCAAGAGACATATTAAAGAATATATTTAATATCAACATCANAAAACATTGATTACATTAACCTAGTCTTAAGAAAGTCACTCAATGTCAAATCGATATTTTTATTATGTGGCCCTCATCAAACCGTGCAACTCTGTCTGAAACATTTTTCCGTATCTTCCATATTTTTCGAGATTTTTGCCTAGGACATTTAAAATGGGGTACTTGTGTATATTGCGAGGTCTGTTCAAAAAGTATCGCGAATTTTAAATTTCCGCGGTTTACGTATATTCGATTTTCGATTTTTTTGTGGCGTTATGTTGGTATTTATGTCCCTCACTTATGCCGAAAAGTTCGGCCATTTTGAATATTGAGTTTATCTTTGACAGCTGTTTTGCTTGGACGTGTTTTGGCTCGTCTTCGATTTTTGCCTATTCCAAAAAATGGATCAAAGAATCTGTATCAAATTTTGTGTGAAAAACAAAATTAAGTGCGCGGACGCATTCTAAATGTTGACTGTGGCATATGGTGAAGCTACCTTGGACCGAAGCAACGTTTATCGGTGGTACAAAATGTTCCCAGAGGGCCGAGAAGATGTGAACGACGAAGAGCGTGTCGGACGCCCGAGCACGTCAACAACAGACAAAAACATTGATGAAGTGAAGAAAATAGTATTGGCCAATCGTCGAATCACCGTTAGAGAAGTTGCTGAGGACCTAAATATATCAATTGCCATTCGATTTTTACTAATGATTTGGACATGAGACGGGTCGCCGCGAAATTCGTACCAACGCCCCTGCTCACACATCGTTGCTTGTGCGTAAATTTTTGGCCAAAAACAACACACTAATGATGCCGCAGCCACCGTATTCCCCAGACCTGGCCCCCTGTGACTTTTTTTGTTCCCGAAACTGAAGA
>NW_014554149.1:0-2203 GCF_001313825.1 Dinoponera quadriceps
CTGTCGAGCAGCATTTCACAAGTGGTTTTTCGATTTTTTCGCTGTCTTTCATTCAGTTCATGCGAAACCCATTTTCCCACTTTTTGAATCTTTCCCATAAAGCCTTCAAACGAATTGAGACAGCTTTCTGCGTCACATTCAATTCATCCGTGAGTTCTTCTTGAGTTTGAGTATTATCTTCATCCAATAAGGCTTGCAATTCGTTGTCTGCGAACTTTTTCGGTAATTTCCCACGCTCTTCGTTTCTCACGTCAAAATCACCACTTTTGAATTTTTTGAACCACTCGAAACACTGTGTTTTACCAAGAGCATGTTCACCGTAAGCTTCGACAAGCATTCGATGCGATTCTGCAGCAGTTTTCTTTAATTTAAATGATAACAAAAAACCAATGCTATCCGCAAATCGTAGTTCGTAGGCACAAAACTCGACATATTTAAGGTTATAGAAAAATTTACCGGTGTATGGAACTTTGGTTGTTGTGTGTTGAAAATCCTCGTCAGCTGTTAGAGGGAGATGATGGCGCTGCAGAAGCGGTCTTACGGTCCCTAAACTGATAACTAGCACCATCTATAGGGAAATTCCGGTTTCATACTTCTACACCTGGTACTTGAATAAAAATATTTATAGAGCTACACCATCTTTTTTTATTACATTAACATATTATTTATAACAATTAAAAGACTACTAATTTACATAATAATATTATATATTTCCATTATAAAATATAAGTAAATCTTATATATCTTGGGGCCATATATAGACTATTTGAAATTAATTTTTTGTCAAAGTGAGATAATGTAATATAAGAAATCAGTCAAAATGAGATGATGTAATATAAGAAACAGCTAACTCACAATCTGGAAATACAAAGTTCCATCTCGGTCGGTGACAAGCAAATGTTACAAATATAATTTGATTATAAATAGGATCTATTAAGTGGCATAAAATTGAGAAAATTTCGCAAAAAATAATTGACATCTCCTTAAAAATAACGCAGTAAAATGGAATATAAATTAGAAATATTAATTTTCATAGAGCGAAACTTTTTTGTATGATAACAAATTGACGGCAAAAGTTGTCGTCAATTTGTCCCAAATTAAATCTTTTGTAGAGCAAATCAATGTCAACATGTTACCATCAACTTGCTATTGATAGAATTAGAATTCATATAAGTTCAATGTGGCAAACATAATTCTGTCTCACCTTCTTTCTTGAAAAACTTTGAAAATAGTTGCTTCAATTGATGACAATACTACAGCAATTTCACAGATATTAGGTTGATGCAAATAAAATAGTCGTTTTTCATATTTTAATCTTTCTCCCTTTGTAGTTCATCATTCTTTTATACAGATAGCGCTGTATACAGGGTGTCCCAGACCACCCGTCTCACCCGATTTTTTCGTAAACGCGACATTTTAAAGAAAAATGTTTCATACAAAAGTTTTGTAACTTCGAGGGGCACATAAGATGGTGTCATTGGTTTGACCTTGGATAGTCGTTTGAAGATCACGTGAAGGTCACCTCTAATTTCTTAAATGGAAATCCCCATTTTTCAATGCATATTCTTGTAGCTTACCTCGAGAGCTTTCCAAAACGCTATAATGAAGCGTTTTTTTAATCAGTACTTTTCGAGTTATGAGGATTGAAAGTTACGGTACCGCCGGCATTAGCATTACCCAGTCGCGATGTATGACATGTCTGATACTGTCACGTAAGGTGTAACAAAATTCTCATTTACCAGCCATGTCGTATTCAAACTCGGAAGCTTGTGATATGATGCTTATTTCAGATGAATGTGATGGTCAATTTAGAGCAGCTGCAAGATTGTGGCGAGAACGATACCCAGATCGCGCTCCTCATTCGTACAAAGTTTTTTCTCGCTTAGCTAACCGAATTACCAATAAAGGTATTTTTCAACCGGATCACAATAAAGGTAGACAAATTCGACGCCAAGTTAGAGATGAAAGGATGCCGGAGATTCTTGCATCTCTCAATTGCATCCCTGCCATTCATTAAGACGTACAAAAAGAGATTCTGAAATTAGTCGCAGCACGATCTGGCGAATTTTTTATGAAAACAAGCTGCATCCGTTCTTCATGCAACAAATAATTTCGAGAAAAAAGTACTTACTTGCATTGAAGCAAACGGTGGACATTTCGAACACCAAGCCTAATAACATCAGCCACACACACACACACACAC
>NW_014554150.1:0-209 GCF_001313825.1 Dinoponera quadriceps
ATGTTAAATAAAGTCTTGAAGTTCACGTAAAAATAATGAATTTCTTTTTTTCCAACCTATATATATTGCGACGATGCAAATTTTTGCTCGTCACTCAGACCGTAGCCTGGCCGTGGAAGAGCCGGAAACTCGCCCCTTCTCTTGAGAGAAGGCGACCGAATTTATTACTTTTGTCTGTTGTGCACCGTTAGTGCACGAGTCGCGACCCA
>NW_014554150.1:336-865 GCF_001313825.1 Dinoponera quadriceps
CCAACCTATATATATTGCGACGATGCAAATTTTTGCTCGTCACTCAGACCGTAGCCTGGCCGTGGAAGAGCCGGAAACTCGCCCCTTCTCTTGAGAGAAGGCGACCGAATTTATTACTTTTGTCTGTTGTGCACCGTTAGTGCACGAGTCGCGACCCATGACTTGTATATTTTTTTTTGAGTGTAAGATCACCCACAATAAGCCAGTGCAGCTGACAAAAGAAGACGGAAAGAAATCGGAGCTGCCGGGAGGATGCTGGACGGCGGCTAGAGCGACGCGTAGGAGGACACGGGGAGATCTCACCTGGACGGACGGCTGGCGACAGACATCGGGATGGCTACCTTGCGCTGAGAAAAGCGTAAGGTCCCGCAACCCGATTACAGAGCATGCAAGAGAGTATTCCTACGGAGAGGCCCACGGAATTTCTTCAAGTATTGCGAGCCCAGCAGTTGCTGAATGTCGTCCCGAGAGAAAACGAGGACAAGCAAGCGTGGAATTAACAACTCCAGATATGAAGCTCCCGCGAGCA
>NW_014554151.1:0-889 GCF_001313825.1 Dinoponera quadriceps
TTTTTTATGCAGGCAATTTTGTCAGAAGATAACGATATATAATTCTTGATTATGGAAGTTATTCCAACGTTTTTGTTACTATCAATCTCTACACCATCTAGTTCATAACGAATCTCATCAAACATGAATGCGACGCAATTACTTCCCAATGTTACAGCCACATTTTCGGCTGTCGCTTGTGCAATTATATTTCCCTCAACATAAAAATAACTCTCGCATTGCAATGTGTATAAATCCTGCTTTTGATTTGGCATTCTTATCTCATCGCTATATCCTAACGTTGTGTTGGCGTATGGGTTGTACGTGTGAGATTCAATCTTGACGATGCGATCTTCAAAGATCGGCTCACTTTCAATGTTCAAAATGTCAGTCATATCTCACACGTACAACCCATACGCCANCGTACGATGAATCCCAGCGATTTCCAAAACTCTAGGTTCAATGCACTAAGTTTCTTTCGAGCAGAGGATTTTGTAGAGCTCATTGCGCGTCTCGTAAAAAATTTATTTTCCACTAGTTTCTCCTGTAGATCCACTTGTTTCACCACAAGCATCTCATAGATTTCACCTAATATCGTCGCCATCGTATGTGCAACCTGACGGTAATCTCTTCTCCTCAAAAATAAAGCAATCCTCCTTCTTGATCCACAACACGCACCGTTAAATCCGTAATGCTCCGTGCGATGATTGGAAGATAAATGACATGTGCCGGCGTTTTCGACATTTTATATCCTGGTGCCACTATAGGCGAGGATCCATGTATCGTATGTACGCGCGTACCGTTGCTGTACGCACTACTGACAACGTTGCATTCATTACGAATAATATTCACGTTGATATACTTAATCGGCGCGTCCGATTCATACCATCGTTGCGGCTCTAATATACGA
>NW_014554152.1:0-5901 GCF_001313825.1 Dinoponera quadriceps
GGACCTGCTGCCTTCAACCCTCCTTGGCCTTCGCACGGCTTTCAAGGAGAAGGCAGGAGATGCTGTTCGGCATGGCCTTACGCATCCCCGGAGAATTTTTTGTTTCAGATAGTTTATAAGCAGAGCCGCAGGAGTTCCTAGGAAAGTTCCGGAAGCTCATTCGCGCCGTGAGACCGGTTCCGGCATCTGACCATTCCAAATGACACCCGTTCCAGCTCAAGGACCTGCAGACGTGCACTCACGTTTTCAGGAGAGTGGACTCCTTCCGCGAACCTCTGGAGCCGCCATATACGGGTCCACACGAAATTATCAAGAGGCTGAACAAAAGAACCTTCGTCATTCGCATCAACGACAAAGAAAAAACCGTCTCTACTGATGGGCTAAAGCCAGCTTTCATAGAAACGGATGACAAGCAGCCGTCTTCGTCAAAATGAACCAATTCCGCACCTCGAATTACCTCACTCAAGAAAAGGGTGTNTCGTTCCCTTCGTCAGAGCCTGAAGCTTTCTGGGGAGGGAGTGATTGTGGCGGTTGAAACAAACGGCGGCGATTATATTTTGTAATCAAGGCAACGGCTTGTTTTCGCACACATATTTGTTCCTTCTTATTTTGTTTTAGTTATTATTTTATTTTTTTGCTCTGCGGCTCCACTTACTCTCGTTTGAAACCCCAAACATCGCGGACGCCTGCTCCTGTCAGCCTTTTCGCCATCGACGTCGTCGTTCCCCTTCGTGCGCGAATTTACTCTGTTAAACCCATTAAAGTTTCTACATTTATTTCAAACGCCCCAGCATTATTGTGTACACGTTCTTTCTTAAATAGCGGTAAACGCTAAAGACGATGACCGGGGAGCTCCAGGTGCTGCAGGAGGGCTCGATAATCCCTTCCTGCTCCATCCAGTGGATTTCGTCGTCGATGATCTTTTGCATCGCGGGATTCCGGGGTCGATACCGCTGTTTTATCGGTCGTGGGTCCCTCAAGCGGATCGTGTGCGACACGAGGTTTGTCGGCCCGTTTATTTGTTCGAAGGTAGCTAGCTCTCGCTGCAAGAATGCCGTGAGTTCGGCTTCTTCGGTTGCCGTGCGTACCTTCAGGCCAATTGACAAGGGACACAATGCGAGCGTTCGCTCTTGCGCGCCTTTTGGTGGTAGTGGTAAGGCTATCTGTAAGCGTGCCCAAAGATCGATCCCGATCAACAGCAGTGTTTCCAAGCTAGGCACGACGTGGCAGCGGTGATTGAAGATACGGTGCCCCGTTGTTGTTTCAATATGTAATGACTTAATAGAAAGGTGTACATACCAGGTGTAGAAGTATGAAACCGGAATTTTTTTGTAAAAATTATGTCTGTTGTTTGAAAATGATAAAAAATATTTTATTCAAAATAATGTCCATTGCTATTTATACATTTTTCCTACCTCTCCGGCAGTTTACGAATGCCACGCCAAAAAAACATTTCTTCTTTTAAAGCGAATCATCTATCGAGCCATTTTCGTACATTTTCATACAAATTGAAGCGTTGTTCAGCGGGAGCATGTCCCATTGATGCAAACAGATGATAATCGGACAGAGCCAAGTCTGGAGAATAAGCCGCATGCGTTAGTATTTCCCAACTGAATGCCTCGATCGTTTCCCTGACCCGTTTTGCTGTGTGTGATGGGGCATTATCATGGAGCAAAATGACTTTGTGTTGCCTTTTTCCATATTCCAGACGTTTTTCACGCAATGCTCGATTTAAATCGATCACTTGCTGCTGGTAGCGATCAGTGTTAACGGTTTCACCAGGTTTTAGCAGCTCATAATAGATTACACCCTTCTGATCCCACCAAACACAGAGCATTGTCTTCTTTCCAAAACGATTGCAGTGGATGTCGATGGTTCGCCTGGATTTACCCATGATTTCTGACGCTTAGGATTCTCAAAATATATCTATTTTTCATCACCTGTCGTGATATGATGGATTTTCTTTTGTATCTGTCGAGCAGCATTTCACAAGTGGTTTTTCGATTTCTTTGCTGTCTTTCATTTAGTTTATGCGGAATCCATTTTCCCACTTTCTGAATTTTTCCCATGGCTTTCAAACGAATTGAGACAACTTTCTGCGTCACATTCAATTCATCCGCGAGTTCTTCTTGAGTTTGAGTATCATCTTCATCCAATAAGGCTTGCAATTCGTTGTCTGTGAACTTTTTCGCTGGTTTCCCACGCTCTTCGTTTCTCACGTTAAAATCACCACTTTTGAATTTTTTCAACCACTCGAAACACTGTGTTTTACCAAGAGCATGTTCACCGTAAGCTTCGACAAGCATTCGATGCGAATCTGCAGCAGTTTTCTTCAAATGATAACAAAAAAACAATGCTGTCCGCAAATCGTAATTCGTAGGCACAAAACTCGACATGTTTAAGGTTATAGAAAANTCATGTTTAAAGTTATAGGAAAATATACCGGTGTATGGAACTTGGGTTGTTGTGTGTTGAAAATCTTCGTCAGCTGTTAGAGGGAGATGATGGCGCTGCAGAAGCGGTCTTACGGTCCGTAAACTGATAGCTAGCACCATCTATAGGGAAATTCCGGTTTCATACTTCTACACCTGCTATGTTTGTTGACACGCACGCTTTTGGCGGAAGCGCGTCACGTGCGTGTCGTATGACTTAATGTGGCGCAAAGCCCCGGTGAGCGACCCGACGTATGGTCGGTCGGGTCGCGGGGGCAACGGTGCAAACGCACCGTTACAGCGTTTTGCTCACCGCTCACGAGCAACAGACGTGCGTTCACCGTGGCCAAAGGAAACAGCAGCGAACGCATGGGAGGATAACATGCGCCGAAACGCCGCTCGCTAAAAGTGCGATCCGATTCGTGGAAAGCGTGGTAGGGGAAAAAATTACCCATGTACAGGGGCAATCTGGCGAGTCGCTCTTGTCTTCCGGCGATAACGGCACTGGTTTTGAATAAAAGCGCGTTTTTGCACGATACGAAGATTAGTCGCGACAATACCGCCAGCGAGTGCAACGTTTCCGCCAAACGACGACGCTCCAGTCTTGCTCCTGACTCGCGAAGTACACCATTACGGTGTCGCGGTCGATCGTCAGTGTGCGCAGACACACCAAACTGTCGTCTCTGGTCAGATAATACTCATTCGCCACTATCGTAACGGCGTTCGCCACGGTCGATCGAAGTCAATGGCACACGATCTCGACTAGTTTGCCTTGCTAACAGCTGCGATTGAGACCTATGTAGAATGATTGCAACTGAAGAGATCGCCGCTCCAGAGATCTCCCACTTCGAGATTGTCGTCATTAACAAGATTTTCGCCATTGCTGCTATCACTGGGGGCGGCACCGTTAATCGTGCTGTTACTGCGCAACGCGCTGTGTTTGACATTGAGATTGTGCTATTGTACGTCCTGCATCACTACGGATATGATTCGCATAAGCACAGCTGTGTCGGTGTAATGATTATCCGGTGAGTTCGTCGCGGTCGACAGCGTCATCGCGGAATCGATGACGACATCGAAGCGGAATGAGTTCATATCGACGTTCGTCATCGTAATCTCGACGATGCTATCGGGCACTCTGCCGCATTGACGCAAGTCGGGCATCAACTATCGACCCACGTCACTCTCCGTAGCGTACACCTTGCAGCTTCGAATCAACGAAGCTGACTCGTTTCGAATCAATGGTGCTATCTTGCTCGGCGCTCCGCTCGGAGCTTCGCTCGGTGTCTCGTTTGGCGTTCTGCTCGGGACCTTGTTCGGCGTCTCGCTCGATGTCCCGCACGGCATCTCGCTCCGGAACAACAGGCGCCGATGTTTTCTTTCGAGCACGTCTTTGGCGAGCTAGGCGCAGAGTCTGGTTCACCGTCGCAGCACCTCCGTCGCGACCGTCGCTGCGATGCAGCGCGAGATCGCCATCGCGTCCGTAACATGTACGTGCAGGAGACCATAGTCTTAAACAGCAAGAAACATTTCGCGCATTCGTTCGCTCCGTCAAACAGTATGAGCGTCATCGCTTCGCCGCCGCTACTGTGCAAAAAGCTTAGTTGCATTCGCGCTCGCCAGCAGTACCGTTCGCAGAAACAGAAGCCATTTCAGATACCTTCGTTTTAACCGCGTTATTCATGGCTAAGTCGACGGAACAACGATTGGCATATTACCAAAGGAAATGGAAGGCATGCGGGCGATGCTAACAGCGTGCGCTTGCGCAATAAGCTCCTTCTGGGAAGCACCGCACTATGTCGTGGACGAGTGCGTGCGCTTCGTGGAACTCATTGGCGTGAACACCGTGACCACGTTGTACGACACGTTGACTAGCGCCAGGCTTCAGCGCCTCGCGGTTTTGCCGTACAAAGAGCCTTGTCTAGAGAGAACCATGTTTGGAGTCGTAACGCACATGTTCGAATGTCTGCTGTACCACATTATCTATGCGATGTTGGTGGTCCAGTCACTCACAGTAGCGTACAACACGTTCGCGAGCGATCTTACGAGCATCGTGTTGGTTGTCATCAAAGAAACGATGAGAAAGCATAAACGGGACCAATGCAGAATGGGACGAAACAGGAGAAACAAAGACGTCGACTCGAAGCTGTTATTGTCGAAAGATTCCATCAGCAACGGATTTGTGCGAGGCGTTCGCGCCTCTTGTTGTGGCGAAAGACTCTCTCGCGGCGAATCCACGGTCGTTTATATCGTAATGAAAAGCATGATAATCAGTGCGAGTATCGCCTTTTGAGACATGAGGTCGAGTAACGCTCGCCGACGTCGTTCTCTCCGGCGTCGGCGCTTTATACTTGCCGCATACTCTGCTCGTACAAGTACCACTGCGACTCGGGGATGTAGTGCGGTAGACTCGCGTCGTAGAGATTGGCAACGGACGGCACCGCGCGTACGGCGCCCTTCAGGCACTCGCAGTCGCTGTAGCTTGAATTGTGCTCCAAGGCGTTCATGCAAAACGTGTTACCCTCGCAGAACCTGGTGCGGTCGTGATAGTGACGGTAATGTTGCACGCACTGCCACACGGCGGCACCGGGACTCGTATAACCCATGAGGAGCGCGTACTCGCCGCCGCTCTGGTCGCACCGGTCACTGCGGCGATCGTCACCTTCGCCGTCGTCGTCACCGTCGCCGATGAGAGAGGTTCGCGGGGCCCATACATTGTTCTTGCAAGCATATCACGCTCCGGTGTATTCTCGGAACATTACGGAACAATCGGCCGCGTTCGCATAGTAGCGCACGTTCAAGCCACAATCCATCGCCAAATAGATGCCGCAAGCGATAACCGGTCCCGTGCTCTCGCACAACGAGCGCACTCGTCTGGAGCACCACTCTATCGCCATGATGAACCGCGCGTCGGCAAGATTGGCCGAAGCGCTACGGTGGTGATACGTTCATTGCGATAACTCGATCGCGCACCAAAGTGCGGAAAAGAACACAAATATATGTGATCAAGACTAACATATTACCTGGACACTCGTAGCGTCACCGCACATCGTCGCGAAATGCCGACGACGGAGTTTCTTATGAATCGAGTGCCGCAAGCGACTCCTCTAGTTATTTGCAGTATCGCAAGACGGTATCATTCGGTGCAAACGCTGCGACGTCGATCGTCGATCGAGATTCGTTGTGGTCGCCACCGACAGCCGCGGCGGGTCGCTGTGACGCCGCGGAAAGCGCGACGACGATCGATGTCTCAAAGATAACACCGACGATCATGAGAGCGGATGAACACAACGAGGGCGATGACGATGCACCCGCAAAGATGCGTTGTCGTAGCGATTGTTGGTGATCTCCGCGCAAATAAATCGACCGCGTCGGAGCGATGTGCACCACGAAAATGGAACGTCAAGCGTGTCGACGCCACTGCCGTTACCATGTCGTCCGAGCGTGCCGCGCTACCGCGCCTTCCGTG
>NW_014554153.1:0-610 GCF_001313825.1 Dinoponera quadriceps
GGTCCGAATTAAGAGTTTGGCCGCAGGGGAGCAGCTCATAGTAGATAATGTCAATCCCACCAAGTACACAGCAAAATCTTCCTGACCGTCAACCCTGGCTTGGCCACCGTTTGCGCCGGCTAATCGCGATTCGACCATGATCGTTTTCGCTTGACGTTGTCGTAATTGACCCACTTTTCATCACCAGTAACCATCCGCTTNTCACCAGTAACCATCCGCTTCAGAAATGGATCGATTTTGTTGCGATTCAGCAGCGATTCGCAGATGGAAATTCCATCCATGAGGTTTTTCTGCGTTAACTCGTGTGGCACCCACACATCGAGCTTCTTTTTGAATCCAGTCTCATTTAAATGGTTCAAAACGGTTTTTTGTGCTATGTTTAGCTCCTTGGCAATCGAAACGGTGCTTACATGACGTTCGGACTGGACGATTTCCATTATTTTATCAACATTTTCGACAATTGGCCTCTTGGAGCGTGGTGCATCTTTGACATCAAAATTACCGAAACTGAATCGACGAAACCAAAATTGCGCGTGATTGGCTCTTACAGTATCAGAACCATAAACACTATTCACATTTTTAGCCGCCTGGCTTGCGTTTTTGATGTCAA
>NW_014554154.1:0-4358 GCF_001313825.1 Dinoponera quadriceps
TTTATCTGGTTGTAGTTTTAAATTGACTTCCTCGAGTCGTTTCATTAATTTTCTGAATTTAGTTCCATGTTCTTCTAACGAGTGGGCATAAATAACAATATTGTCCATATATACGAAGAGTTCATTGCCTTGCAGGCCTGATAACAAGGCATCCATTAATTTTTGAAAAGTCGCAGGCGCATTTTTTAATCCAAATGGCATTCTCTTAAATTCGTAATTTCCGTAGGGGGTAGAAAAGGCAGTCTTATGTGCGTCCTCAGTGGACATTGGTATTTGATGGAAGCCTGAAGCTAGATCTAGTATCGAAAAGTATTTAGAGCTTCCTAATTGATCCAAAATGTCTGTAATGTTCGGCAAAGAGTATGCATCTCCAATTGTTTTTTCATTGAATAATCTATAGTCAATAACTATTCTCCATTTTTTTATTTCCCTGCAAATCGGGTTTTTTTGGTACTATCCATATTGGTACATTATAAGGGGACGTTGAGGGACTAATAATATCTCCTTCTAACAGTTTATTTACTTGTCTGTCGATCTCGACTTTGTGCACTGGGGGGAATCTGTATTGCTTCCTGTGAATGGGTGCGTTATCAATGGTGTGAATACTATGTTGCGCTGCGCTCGTGCCGTCAAGGTTTTCTTTTGGCAAATGGAATCTATCGGCATGTTTTTGAACAAGGGATTCTACGTTATTCTTTTCTTCTGAATTCAAATGATCTAATCGCAAGAGTTTTAAGACTTCGTCAGCTCGGTTAACGTTATTTTGCAAGAGACCTGCGGCCATCGTTTGCCCTCGGGTTTCGACGGCTCCGCGAATAAACGTGGTACCTAAGTCCTCGTGAATTCCGGTGTCTGAGTTAGCTAAGCATTGTGTGTGTAGTGTGAACAAGGGACCAGAGACTGTTCGGTTAACAGTACCACAGGGGGGCTCCGCACCTCGGCCGAGTCCGTCCGGTGTATCCAATGTGTGTGTGTCAAGAACAAGGGAAAGAGGGGGAGTGTCTCCGCAAGATTCTTCCGTACCTCGGTCGGAATTCACTTCGGAGCTGAAGGTGCGAGGGAGAGGGGCGAGGGGATATATTCGAGAAGCTCCACCGAGGGGACAAAAATAACGTATTCTTCCTCGGATGTATTAAATAGTCGCAGGTAGGTCCCCTTGTTATTAGTAACGACGGCGTTTCCAGCGAACACGCCTCGCGGTGTTTCAAGTGTAGGAATGTATCCCTGTTGTATTTCAGGGTTTAAAACGTTAACGTAAAATGGAATAACTGACCTGGGTTTAACATGAATTTGATTTGTTTCTGCAAATGGTATCTCAATGTCCTTACAACGTATTCTTCTATTCTCAAAATCGACGTTTACTTTATGTTGCTTCAAGAAATCGGTTCCAAGGATTCCGGGGTAGGGGATAACAAGATGATCTGGGACTACATGAAATTCGGTGAGACGTCCCAGCAAAGAAATCGTAAATGATCCTAGAGTTTCGTATGGTTCAGGCGTAATGCCTTGTAATATCAGAGTTCGTTCTTTATTCAGGTTGACGTGAGGTTTAACAAGATTATTCTGTAACAAATTTGCATCGGATCCGGAATTAACAATAAAAGTGCACGGGTCATTTAAATCTGGCGAGAATAGAATTATTTTCGGTATCCTACTCGGTACATAATTAGTAAGTGTTGATATTATTTTTCCTTCTGATTCGCGAATTGTACATTCTTCTGAAGCGGGCGCTCCGTATGTTCCGCATCCCGGCGGGCGCCAGTTGTGACCGGAACGCTGTTCGCGTTTTCCGAATCGTTTTTACTCTGCGACGGTCCCGGTGTTGCTTCTAATGACTTGCGATATGCGAGTTTTCGACAATCTTTCATTACGTGACCCGGCGTTTTACAATAGTAGCAAGAAGAGGGGGTATTCGGACCTAACTGTCCGGGAATCAGGGGTTTGATAAAGGTTGCTTGGGGTCTTTGCAAAATTTGATTAGGGATAGAGGGGGTTTGATGATCCGGCTTGGGGATGTCTCGACGCGGAGGGGGAAGCTGACGAGGGTTGTAAGTTGTTTTTCGACGCAATGCTTCCGTTTCCATAGTTTTCGATACTTGAATTGCGCGCATAAAGGCTTCGTCTAAATCGCAAATTCCGTGTATTAAGCCTTCCATTTTTACGCATATTAATAACTCTGAAGGTAATCCGTTAATAAAACTGTCCAGTACGTCGTGATCTATCTCTTGAGCGGTGTGCCAATCAAGTGCACTTTCCGATTCTGTTTGAAGATCTATAATTGCGGTTCGTATTTCTTTGATTCGTGCAACGTAATCCAAAATGCTTTCATTATGCTTCATATACGCGCTGTCAAGTTCTCCTCTATACTGATTTAATGGTTTATTAGGACCAAAAATTTTCTTTAACTTTCTTAACAGAGATTTGACGCTAGTAAATTCTAAACCATCGTTCGCAGTGTACGCGTGCCGGTGTAACTTACTCAAAATCAATTGCACTAGATAATGTTCATGTCGCGGAGATTCAAGGTCGAACGCGCGTTCACAAATTTTACTGAATTGGAATACTGAAATTCGTTCGCCGTCATACTTGGGAATGGAATCAGCGATGTCTTTGAGACGTATGGGAGAGTAATCATTATGGGAAGCGAGAGAGGGAGCGCGAGGTATTTCAAATGGCGTATGCTGAGACTCGTTGCTAGTAAATAAGTTTGATTGCGCGTTTTGTTGCATATTGGTATCTATTGTAAATGGGGCGCTTTGATTTCCTTTAAATTTGTACATCTCTTGCCTTAGAGAACTCGTTTCTTGTTGAAGGAAAGTTACTAATTGCATTAAACTATGAATGGAACTCGATACTTCTTGCATGTCGACTGTTGTGATTTTACTTCTTTCAAATTCTTCTCGTTGTCTGTCTAACTCTAGTTGTGTTTGAATTAACTCTGATTGACTGTAATAGGCGCTTTTTAGCTATAATTTGTTCCGTTATAATTTCGGCTTCTTCTGTTGTATAAAGGGCTACAGTGGTTCGATCAAACTCCGACGCGGTATCGGAAGCGGTTTCTGAGGGGGCTTTGGAAGATGTTCTTGACCGTGTATTGTGTGCCATAATTTTATGTGTGACAAAAGGGAATATAATTCTTTGTAATTTCAATACGAATGTCACTAGTATGTTGTGCCTGAAAAATTAACGATTTACAACGATATACGGACCGTCCAAGGAGAATTATTTGACGCGGTATCGGGGACCTACCAACGGCGGAAACCTATCCCACCGCTGCCACCAATTATATGTCACGTCCTCGGGCCCTCGGGATCGAGAACGCGCTGCTTTCTTTTAGTTTTGGGCCTACCTGCATTCACCGGCAATAACCCGGGAAGGTTGAGAGCGCCCGCCGTGTACTGGTAGGTTTATAGAGGGGTAAAAGGGTAGGGGGGAGGAGAATTGACAGTCAATTAGTGAAAACCGATATATTACGATCGTTATTTGATAATTGAATGTTGGTTGACTTGAAACGGTTTGTCGTAGTTTGTGGGGATTAGGATTAAAAGTCTGAGATTTAGAATCTTGAAAGAATTTTGAATTTGGAAAATATACACTTATTTGACACTCGATTTGGGCGTAATTACTTAATTTCAACTGGATAGGCTCTTCGTAGAATTTCAATAATTATAGTACATTAATAAGAGCTCTATCTGTTTTTGAGGTCGCGATGCAGCAGTGGGAAATAAAACAAGGCACTTCACACGTCAGGGGGTATATTTCAAAAGTACAAAAACAAAACTTACGTTACGGACGGCTATTACCGGCTCGTGCGTACGCAGTAGGAACTCGGTATGAAGGCGGCGGAACTGGAACTGGAACGCACTGCACCGTTGTTCAACTTACCTGGTTTGCCGAGAGTGTTTGTAAAACTACTCGATTATCACGGAGCAGACTAACTAGCCTCGTATGAGGGAGCGAGCCGCTCTAGAGAGAATACTGAGTGACGAATAAATGAAAAAATCGAAGAGTACTGTGACTCTGGAAAGTTAATGCTCGAATGTCGTGAATGGAAATAATCGAATGAATGAATGCGTGAATCTTAAGTGTACGAATCTCGAATCTTAAGTGTCGGTAGCTCTGCTGCGCGTGGGCTTATATACCCTTAGGCGACAAAGGCAGAGATGGCATCGGAGTAGGGATTCACGCCTCGATATGATTCAAAGAAATTGGGTGCCATGTAGTTTTGAATACCAAAGAAAAGTAATGCCCGAGTAACTCGATTTTTGTTTAGATAACGCCGGGCGGCCAGTGAGTTCTGTGAAGACTGAGGTATGCCCGGTCTGATAAGATAATACTTGATAATTTATTAATTCTTC
>NW_014554154.1:4458-8112 GCF_001313825.1 Dinoponera quadriceps
ATTATGTGGATAGCGGTGATAATTATTACTAATATATATATGTGGTTATACGTATCGCCTATAAAGCGGTGTGTTATAATATTGTTTGTGTGTCGATCGCTCTCGATCAATAATTATAATGTTAATAATAATAATAATGTTATTAATAATAATATTGTATATAATACGGTTGTGTGGTTGTACGTCATTAGTTTACATTAAATTATATTTTTTAGTGTACATTAAATTATATTTTTTATAGCGGCAGTATAAATTAATAAAGCGGAATGATTTTAGATATGGTGTCAATATATTCTAACGCGTTGAGTGCCGTTACAGTCACGGGCAACTGGCGGTGTGCGTGCTTCCTATAGGGTGTCTGCGTATATACGTGAGCGCGCGACAATACGTCATCGCGGCTGAGACTTTGAAAAGAGAGAGAAGATATTGTCTGTCTGCGTCATGCCTGCGGTGCGACTGCACGGGTGCTCATGTATACTAGCGGTGTTTGTGTATGTGTGTATACGTGTGCTGGGCTCTACTATATGCGTCGTTCGAGCGCGTAGCCTATCCTGTTATATGTGTAGCTCGATACTTACTGTATTATACGTGAAGTTACTATTATTTCTGAATTTTGTTATGTTTTAAGTTTGGTGTTAGGGTTAACAACTTTAATGGCTTTTTGAACATTACTAAAAAAAATGTTTTTGAGGCGGGGACGTTACAGTACAAAATGGGGTCAGAATGAGATCGGGACGAGGTCACGATGAGGTCAGGATGAGTTCAGGAGTTAGGCTACCGTGTTTTCTTAAAAATGATATTTGTTACATTGGTCGGGCAGCCAGGGAATACATTATTAGAGTGTGAAAAGAGAAGTGGTAGCTTTTCCCCCCTTCCTTTTTGTCGTCTCCCCCGTATCTCGTAAACCATTGTTGAGGTAATGTTGGTGTCTAACGAGACATTGCTGCCACTGGGAATCGCAATCAGTCGCACTCACCCGACCCTTTCACCACTACCCGTTGAGGCGCTGTATTTTTTGATTTTGCGTTTTTGGAATGGAGAATGCCTCACAACTCGGCTACGATAACTAATAATATACCGGGCGTGCAGACACTGACGTCCCTTTCTTCAGGCTTTCTAACGAACACAGCCCCGCCCCCCTAACATCACTTGTTCGAAAGTTACAACCGGTTTCCCTTAAAAACCTAACGGTCATTCTTGCTTTCGGGCTATATCTATTTCTTCTATTTCTTCACAAATTGAAATATAACATATTTTTTTGTTACCTATTTATTTATGTTATATATTTTCACATTGATGTTGAATTTTTCCTAAATTTTTTAAAAGTTTCTTTCCTATTTTTTTTCATTCTTTCTAAATTTTACTTTTTTTTTGCTTGGTTTTTTGTTATTAATTCGTGATAGATGTAAAGAGACGACTTCTCCTTCTTCTATTTGTTGCTATTTTTCTAAGTTTAAAAAAAAATTTTTTTTTGGTTTTTCTCTGCTTTTCGGTCCTTTTTAATTTTTAAATTTGTGTACCTCAATATTTTTAGTGATTCGTGATAAATATGTAAATAGACGGTCTAAATTTTGTTTCATTCTTGCGTTTTTTTAGGTTTTTCTCGAATTTTTACTTTCTTTAGATCTTTTTAATATTGTCTTTTTTCTTTGCTAATTCGTGTTATTTTCTTCTATTTTATTTTATTTTTTTATTTATTTAAATGTTTATTTATTTATTTAATTTATCTAATTTCTTTTATATATTTATTTATTTATTTATTTACTCTTTTCATGCCGCCTTCGTAGCATACCCAATATAACATGAAACTGCCGTGTACAAAATGGGGTCAGAATGAGATCGGGACGAGGTCACGATGAGGTCAGGATGAGTTCAGGAGTTAGGCTACCGTGTTTTTTTAAAAATGATATTTGTTACATCAGTCGGACAGCCAGGGAATACATTATTATAGTGTGAAAAGAGAAGTGGTAGGCTTTCCTCCATCCATTTTTGTCCTCTCCCCCGTATCTCGTAAACCATTGTTGAGATAAGGTTGGTGTTTGAAGGGACATTGCTGCCCCTGGGAATCGCAATGAGTCGCATACACCCGACCCTTTCACCACCACACGTTGAGGCGGTGCAATATTTGAAGTTGCGTTTTTGGAATGGAGAACGCCTCACAACTCTGACACGATAGCTAATAATTCACCGGGGGGCGGACACTGACGCACCTTTCTTCAGGCTTTCTAACGAACACAGACACGCTCCCCTAACATTACTTGTTGGAAAGTTACAACCGGTTTCCCTTAAAAACTTAAGGGTCATCCTTGCTTTCGCGCTTCTAATTCTTCACAAATCGAAATATTACATATTTTTTTGTTAATTATTTATTTATGCATTTCCATGCGGCAGCATTGATGATTTCAAGCGGCGAGAGTTTCTTTCAACTCTACATCAGAAAACGTGCACAGATGTGAATTCTCGTTTTCGCTTAAATCTCTTCCACCAAATACGCTAGTTCCATGAGAAAAAGGAAAAAAATCTATCTGCGGGAAAAACTTGCGAGTTTGCATGTAATAAGTGAAGTAACGTGAATGTCGGGTGAATTTTGAGTTTCTTTACTTTAAATCGTGAACGGATGCAAACTAAGAGTGTGATTGAAATATTCAGATTTATTACGTTATTTGCATTCGGCAGACTCGAGGATATCAAACGTCGAGCGTTGCTCTCGATTCTACATCAGAAAACGTAAACTAATGCAAATTCACGTTTCGTCATGAATCTTTCTACCAAATACGCTAGTTCGACAAAAAAAGGTAAAATAAATCACTCTTCGAGCAAAACTTGCGAGCTTGCGTGTAATAGGTGAGTAACGAGGATGTCGAGAGAATCTTGCGTTTCTTTACGTTAACGGATGCAAACTGAAGAGTGTGATTGAAATATTTAGCTTTATTACGTTATTTCCATGCGGCAGCCTCGAGATTTCAGCCGGCGAGCGTTTCTTTTGATTCTACATCAGAAAACGTGAACTGATGCAAATTCTCGTTTCCGCTTAAATCTTTTCGTCCAAATACGCTAATTCTACGAGAAATGATAAAAGAAATCAATCTTCGAGCGAAACATGCGAATTTGCGTGTAATGGGCGAAGTAACGTGAATGTCGAGTGAATCTTGAGTTTCTTTACGTTAAATCGTGAACGGATGCAAACTGAAGAGTGTGCCTGAAATATTCAGCTCTATTACGTTATTCCAATGCGGCAGACTCGAAGATTTCAGGCGGAGAGCGTTTCTTTCGATTCTACGTCAGAAAACGTGAACGAAAGCAAATTCACGTTTCGGCTTGAATCTTTTCGACCAAATACGCCACTTCCACAAGAAAAGGTAAAAGAAATCAATCCTATAGCGAAACTTGCAAATTTGCGTGAAATAGGCAAAGTAACGTGAATGTCGAGTGAATCTTGCCTTTCTTTACGTTAAATCGTGAACGGATGCAAACTGAAGAGTGTGCTTGAAATATTAAGCTTTATTACGTTATTTCCAAGCGGCAGCCTCGTGGATTTCAAGTGGCGAGCTTTTCTTTTGATTCTACATCAGAAAACGTTAACTGATGCGAATTCTCATTCCCGCTAGAATCTTTTCGACCAAATACGCTACTTTCACGAGAAATGGTAAAAAG
>NW_014554155.1:0-3398 GCF_001313825.1 Dinoponera quadriceps
ATATATATATATATATTAGGTTGGGAAAAAAGAAATCCATTATTTTTATGTGAACTTCAAGACTTTATTTAATATATTTCGGATTGTCCGATTTGGGTCAAATATACACCGTTTTGTTTTATAATTTGTTGCCATTTTAGAGGTAGCTTCATAATGCCTTTCTTATAGAAGTCTTGGTCCCTATTAGCGAAAAACTCTAGTAATCGATTTTCACAATCTTCTCTTTATGCCAATTTCTTATCACTAAGGAAGTTTTGCAATGCAAGAAAAACATGGTAATCGCTTGATGCCGGACTATATGGTGGATGTATCAAAACTTCCCAACCAAGCTCCCGGAGTTTCTAGCGAGTCACTATAGACATGTGTGGCCTGGCGTTGTCCTGATGGAACACAACGCCTCTNGTCAATCTCTAGCTTCAAACAGTCCAGTTGTTGACAGTAGAGATCCGAATTTAGTGTTTGGCCATATGGAAGCAACTCATAATAAATGATTCCTTTCCAGTCCCACCAAATGCACAGCAGAACCTTTCTGGCCGTTAGTCTTGGATTGGCCACCGTTTGAGCTGCTTCACCGCGCTTTGACCACGATCGTTTTCGCATAATATTGTCGTATGTGACCCATTTCTCATCCCCAGTCACCATTCGTTTAAGAAATGAATCGATTTCATTCCGTTTGGCCAAGGATTCGCAGATGGAAATTCAATTCATCATGTTTCTTTGTGTTTATTAGTGTGGCACCCAAATATCGAGCTTCTTTTTAAATCCAGCTTTGTGCAAATAGTTTAAAACTGTTTTATGGTCGATCTTTAGCTTCTGGGTGATGCTACGACTGCTAACATGCCGGTCGATTATTTTTGTGATTTTATCGACATTTTCGACGACGGGTCTACCTGTGCGAGGTGCATTTTTAACATCAAAAATACCTGAACGGAATCGACGAAACCAAAATTGCACGTAATTNCAGTCACCATTCGTTTAAGAAATGAATCGATTTCATTCCGTTTGGCCAAGGATTCGCAGATGGAAATTCAATTCATCATGTTTCTTTGTGTTTAT
Organism: Dinoponera quadriceps; assembly: GCF_001313825.1. Taxonomy (NCBI): domain Eukaryota; kingdom Metazoa; phylum Arthropoda; class Insecta; order Hymenoptera; family Formicidae; genus Dinoponera; species Dinoponera quadriceps. The sequence continues at coordinate 1,057 of NW_014554155.1, forward strand.
TAGTGTGGCACCCAAATATCGAGCTTCTTTTTAAATCCAGCTTTGTGCAAATAGTTTAAAACTGTTTTATGGTCGATCTTTAGCTTCTGGGTGATGCTACGACTGCTAACATGCCGGTCGATTATTTTTGTGATTTTATCGACATTTTCGACGACGGGTCTACCTGTGCGAGGTGCATTTTTAACATCAAAAATACCTGAACGGAATCGACGAAACCAAAATTGCACGTAATTTGCTGTTACAGTATCGGCACCATAAACACCATTCACAATTACAACTTCCTGGCTTGCATTTTCGCCTTTATCAAAGAAAAACTGTAAAATGTACCAAATTTTTTCTTTGTTGACTTCCATTTTTAACACCCTGTAACTCACAACTGAATGGACCAAACAAAAAACAACAAAAGAATTTTTTAGTGCAAAATCTCACGTTTCCAACGATCATAAATCGGAAATTGTTTGATCGATACTTTACGAGATATTAATCACTACAGCCATCTACCGAAAAAATAATGGATTTCTTTTTCCACAACTTAATATACACGGTGACACATTTTAATCGACAAACGGAGATATCTCCAAAACTACACAACCTACGAAAAAAATGTTCGGATAAAAGTTGTTGAGGACAGTGGGAGTCATCTACCTGTATTAATGACCTTGACCTTGAGGTCAGTTTTCAAGGTAATTTCAAGGTCAAGATCACTTTTTTAAATGGAACCCCCTATTTTTAATGCCAGATTCAAAAAGAGCGGGAAATTTTACATCCCGATATGTATCAAAGTATAAGATTAACGTGACCTCCATAGGTCAAATGAAGGTCAAGAAACCAAGGCCAAGAAACCCCTACCAAACCCCAAGCAGGCTAAACCACCTAACTTTGGGAACAGCGAGTGTAATCGCTTATTTTTCTTGAAATGATTGAATTTATCATCACAAGCTGGCTAATCCATTTAAACATCTACTGTTTGAAGGTCAAGATAATTTTTATAAAATCTAACCAAGCTCAAATGTTTATTTGATTAGTAATCATTTTACTTTTCGCGTTACCCGGAAACAACGGCGTGGACGTAGTAAAGTCCGTTTCCTTTGGGGTGCTTGTTTATCGTGAGTCCCATTGCCTCTCACTGGGGTGTTTGTTTATCGTGAGTCCCCTTGCCTCTCACTNAGGCCAAGAAACCCCTACCAAACCCCAAGCAGGCTAAACCACCTAACTTTGGGAACAGCGAGTGTAATCGCTTATTTTTCTTGAAATGATTGAATTTATCATCACAAGCTGGCTAATCCATTTAAACATCTACTGTTTGAAGGTCAAGATAATTTTTATAAAATCTAACCAAGCTCAAATGTTTATTTGATTAGTAATCATTTTACTTTTCGCGTTACCCGGAAACAACGGCGTGGACGTAGTAAAGTCCGTTTCCTTTGGGGTGCTTGTTTATCGTGAGTCCCATTGCCTCTCACTGGGGTGTTTGTTTATCGTGAGTCCCCTTGCCTCTCACTAGGGTGCTTGTTTATCGTGAGTCCCCTTGCCTCTCACTGGGGTGCTTGTTTATCGTGAGTCCTCTTGTCTCTCACTAATACTGTATTATCAGTTAACCTCGGAGTAACTGTTCGAAATTTCCTCCATTGGCTTGAAGGCACAAATGTAAACGCCTTTCGAAACTATCGACTGTTCTAAGTAGAATCTCTCTGGGTATGGACGCACAAGCTGTACGAGTGCGTTCCATCATGTTCTCCCTTGTTGTGGATCGTTGGGCAAATACAACATTTTTTACGAATCCCCACAAGAAAAAATCTGGTGACGTCAAATCTGGCGGATATGGAGGCCATTCATGGCCTGAATCTGAGCTTCCTCGTCCAATCCACCTGCCATTGTAGTGGTTATTTAAAAACTGGGGCACAATAACAGCAAAATGTGGCGCAGCACCATCTTGTTGAAGCCACATTCGTTATCTTGTTGCTAAGTCAATATCCTCTAATAATGCTGGTAAATGATTTCTTAGCAACTCCAAGTAACTTTGCCTATTTATATTACCTTCAAAAAAATAAGGTCCAATTAAATACCCATTTACAATACCACACCACACCAAAAGGCTCCATTGATTTTGATGATCAACAGCTCTAAACCAATGCGGATTTTCAGTTGACTAATAATGAGCATTATACCTATTAAGTTTTCCGTCACTATAAAACTTAGCCTCATCAGAAAAAAGTACATTTCTAAAAAACAGGATTATTTTGAATCATTTGCAAAGCCCATTGGCAAAACTAAACTCGCATTTCCATATGAAGTAGTATTAAACTTTGCGTGAGAGTAATATGATAAGGATGATAATTTAG
>NW_014554156.1:0-240 GCF_001313825.1 Dinoponera quadriceps
ACAGTATTACTTTTAGTATATTATAGACTCATCTGTTTAGTAAGGCGAAAATTTAATACATGTACTCGTATACCGTTAAAGGCACAAAGTGATGAATTTATTTATTTGCAATCATCGAGTGATTTAGACGATAAATGAATATATGTATTAGGTGGTAAACTTAGTTCCTGCGGTTTTTTGTTTAAAAAACTCATTTATTTCGACATCAAAAGCAAAAAATACATTAATCGAAGTATTTTC
>NW_014554156.1:335-1733 GCF_001313825.1 Dinoponera quadriceps
GATCCATTTTCGCACATCCTCGTAATTTCTGAAGTGTGTATCCACCAATCCGTGCTGCATCGACCGGAACAAGTAATAGTCCAAAGGAGCTAAGTCTGGTGAATACACTGGGTGCGGGAGAACTTCTCAATCGAGCTGCATCAGTGTTTCTTTGACGGCTTTGGCAACTTGTGGTCGAGCGTTGTCGTGCAAAAGCATGACTTTATGTCGATTGCTGGCTACTGCTGGACTTTTTTCCAACAATGATTCATTCAGACGGTTTAATTGTGATTGATATCGATCCCCCGTGATATTTTCTTTCGGTCTCAATGGCTCATAATAAACGACGCCGTGCATATCCCACAAAAAACATTGCTTTGTGGCGATGAATATTTCTTTTTGGTGTGGATGTCGATGGTTGGCCAGGGTCTACCCATGATTTTCTTCGTTTAGGATTATCGAAGTATATCCATTTTTCATCGCCAGTCACTATGCGCCACAAAAAACTCTTCTTTTTCTGCCTGGCGAGCAGAGAAATAGAGATGATTAAGCGATTTGCAATGGCATATGCGGTTAATTCGTGTGGTACCCATTTTCCCTCCTTTTGAATTTTTCTCATTGTATGTAGACGTTTGGAAATAGCCATCGGAGTAACATTTAATGCTGCAGACAATTCTTGGAGCGTTTGAGTAGAGTTTTCGTCCAATAATGCCTGCAAATTGGTGTCTTCAAACTTTTTCGGTTGGCCTGAACGTTCTTTATCATTGACATCAAAATCACCAATCTTAAATCGCTGAAACCATACTTGGCATGTTCTTTCCAATGGAGCATAATTGCCATAAGCTTCGAAAAGCATTTTATGAACTGCAGCTGCAGTTTTTTTCAAGTCAAAATAATGAAGCAGCACATGTCGAAAAAACAACTTATTGCGTTCCATATTTAATCAAAAGAAAAAATAGCACTGCTATCTTAAATGAATCTCTTCGCACTGAATTTTATTGACAAATGTCTAACCTCTAAAATGCAGCCAGTTTCAGATGTCAAAATAAATTACACCAACAACTAACGTCATATAACTGTGAGCCGCAGGAACTAAGTTTACCACCTAATATTAAATCTTCGCCCTACTAAACAGATGAGTCTGCAATATATTAAAAAGATATACTGAAATGATTAGCAAGATTACCCTACGCAAGGTAGGATATATCCTGAGTCAGTAGCAAAAAGTGTCGTTATATATATTGTGACGTGGCGGCTCGGAGCGCCCGTCCCAAGGGCGAAAGCCCTATCGCAAGGCGTGTGGCGTGCTCATAGGAGCGCGCCGAATTAAGGTTATTAGTCTTTTTTGTAGTTTGTTTTTTTTGAGTTAGCGAAGACCGCGCGCCGCGGGCGTGCGGTAGCGGTAGAGGCGAGCCCCGC
>NW_014554156.1:1963-2751 GCF_001313825.1 Dinoponera quadriceps
GAGCGGCGGGCTCGGAGGCGACTCGGGCACCGCCGGCAAAGATTCGGCTGCCGAAAAGGAAGGGGGAAGAGGTAGCGGATCGCTACGATCTTGTCGGTGAAAAACTTTTGAGGCAGTTGGAGAGAGACATCGTTACCGCCAAGTTTTGAGAGAGATATCGTTATCGCCGAGTTGGAGAGAGAGATCGTTACCGCCGAGTTGGAGAGTTGTCGTTGTCGCCGAGTAAGCGTTAACGTTTGGCAAGGAGAGAAAGTTCCTCCGACCGTCTCACGTTGTCGTTTTCGCGCTTTTTGGCTGCCGTACCGGGAAGAACGCGTGTGATCGTGGTGAAGGAGTCCCGGCGCTGAGAGACCCTTGGCGGCGACCCGAGGGAGAGAGCGAGCGATCGAGGGAACGAAGGAGCGAGCGAGCGAGAGAGCAGGAGAGAGAGGATTCCCGACGAGGACCAGCCGCCCGAGAGCCCGCAATTGTAAGGCCGCCTCACCGCATTCTGTTATCGCTTAATTATATTTTGTGACTGGGGATTATTGTGGCGTGCGAGGTCCCGGCCCCTTGGCTCGACGGCCGGTCAATACGCGAACGCGAGAAGCGGACGTCTCGGGTCCGCCGCGGCGAGGTAACGAGCGTGGTAAGTTGTATATAGTTGTAGCGGTATGAAATGAAGGGAAACGGGCGAATTACCGGAAAGTGCTGGCGAGGTCGCGGTTCTTTTCCTTTTCTTTTTTTTCGGTCCTTTCCCCCTTTTGCGCCGGTCGCCGACTGACGCCGGCGACCGTACGGACCCCCCC
>NW_014554156.1:2827-3517 GCF_001313825.1 Dinoponera quadriceps
GGCCGACGCGCGGACGGCGACGCCGACCGCGGGGCTCATAGTTAGTGGGTGCGATTTGCGCACCTGGCGCCCACACGGACTCGTGGAGGTCCGGATTTAGTTAGCGGCCCGAGGTTTACCCGTCGGCGTTGCACCGGCGACTCGGAGAGGCCGAGTCGCGGATATCGGTCGCAATATACTGTGATATTGCTGCAAATAAAGCTGTATACATTACATTACTGTGTGCAAACGTATCTATTTCTAATTTGAAACTTAAATTTAATCTTGGTTAATCGGAATATCACATATAACTCGTAGAATTTCTCACTGACAATTGTTATAATTTTGTTTGTCACATACTTTCCTTTGCCTTTCTGCTTTCTCGTTTTCAATCGGCATTATATATACAACAATACGGGACATGCTGTACTTGGATGATGGAATATATTGATAGTTTTCTTCAATACACGAACAGAAATACATATATTTAGACAATGGATTGTTAAGGCTGTGTTATGCATCTAAAATCTTTTATGCCGATGTGCGATAATCAAAAAGAGTTATTAGAATTTTTAAAATCGCATAACGTAATTAAGAAATCAGTAACACGTTTATCTTGTGGGAAATCAGCAATATCTGACAATTTTAGATTGAAAGGGATATATCAAAAGAGGAGGAAAGTGAAAAAATGTCATAAGACTCAGATTGTAT
>NW_014554157.1:0-36567 GCF_001313825.1 Dinoponera quadriceps
AAAGTAGTAGAAAATGAAGGAAATTACTTTGATTAAGGTATTCATTCACCTTTCCTAAGAAACAAATCCATTTTGAAGAGGAAGAACGGCAGGAATTAAGTTTACCACATAATAATTGAAAAGAAAGTATTAACACGCCCCAAAAATGAATATTTTCGTTGAAATAGAAATTCAGAGAAATAACTGATTTAACCCTTTGCCGACGACGACTTTTTGGCCGGGTGAGGTAGCAGGACGAGGCGATTTTCGCAGATGTGTCGAGTGTCTTTACTTGGAGCTTTCGGTTTAGCCGAATTTCGTCAGAATTGGAGATCGATCTTGATGTGTCATTTCATACTTTGTAGAAAAAACATCAACAGCTAAGGAACCTTTTCAAGATAGTGCATTCCTACCGTTTGGAGGTAACGAAATCTAACATAAACACCAACTGTCGCCTCTCACTCGCCACTCGCCCTGCCGCGCGAAACGCTGTGGCGACCGAGAATCGCTTCTCGTCCGCAAAGGGTTAATGGTAATTCCTTTGACTATATCATAAAATATTATCTTTTCATATATGTATATGTACCCATATACGTTCAATATATTGACTATGCACGTTTATATCGGTAACAATAAAATTTAGCTTATGGTTTACGGTGAGATTTTAATAATTCTCATTTTCCAGACAATTGCATATTTTCCGACAGTTCAACATTATTTTTGAGCCGGGTCTAACCAATTCCTTTATAATATTAAGCAGCGTAGTAGCTGACGAGTGATCCCGGATAGGTATATATTATTAAGTATAATAAATATATTGCCCATTTCTTGTATGTATTTCTTTCAATGTCGTCGAAAATCCATTAACCAGTAGTTAGTCTTTGTATTTGCGCTTTCCGATCTTGCATTCACCAACCTCAATGATAATGCCTCCTCCACCGATCAGTTCACTTACATGATCAAACTATAACACATGTAAGTGAAAGATTAATTTATTAAAACAACAACAGTTTAAACAAAATAATAATCAACATAAATAGCATACTTTTCGACAAAAATGAAACCAATCGACAACGGTAAAAATAGTCCAAGCTCATGCTCGAAAATATTATCGAGATGGACGTATCATAAGAAAATAGCTTATGAAACGGCAAATAGTTACTATTGGTATTCTTGAACGTGCAATCCATATCCCGGCCAAAGCACTTACTTTATGATTACATCAGTACTTGTGCCTTTTCTTATTGTAAATTATTAGATGTATAAATTAATTCTCGGCGTCTAAATTCAATCAATTATGGTACTTAATTATGAACTTACTAACTTTTTGCCACCATGTTAGGATTTTGAAATACCAACTTAAGAAACCATAATATCCGACTTTAACATAAACTCAAAAATCAGTAGATAAAAGTACTAAGCACAATGATATCCGATAAGTAGCATGTCGCGCATTGAATATTTTTCGCACCCCAACTAAAGAAATGCTAGCGAAGTTAAGAAAATAATTTTTTCAACCTCAGGGGAAGATGCAATATCCTATAGCACGTGTAAAATATAGTTCCAGAAGTTTTGGAAAGAACATTTCAATCTTGTGGATAATGAATATCCCATACAACCCACAAAGATTGAAAACAACTGTTAAGATAAAATCCATGTCAGACGCAGTCAGAGCTTATTCAAGTACTTGAAGTAACCCAATAAGCAATATCTATTTGCCTACAAAAGCTTGGGAAAATTCAAATTGTGGGTCGTTGGGTTCCTCACGTAATTTTTCCTGATAACAAAGAAAGACGCAACGACACTACTGTTTCTCTGTTGTCTAAGTTTAAAAGGAAACATTTTCTGTACTAAATAGTGATTGGTGATGAAAAGTGGATATTGTACGACAATCAAAAGAAGTGAAAATCATGGATTATCGTTCGTGATATATTGACATCGATTACGAAACTCAATATTCATGACAAAAAATCTTACTGTGTATAAAGTGATACATGAAGGATATATTGTATTATGAGTTACTTAACTCTTGACGACTGAAAACATAAAGTAAGTTGGGAATTTCTTGTGATTAAATGATAAAAGATATGGAAATATGGCATCAAGACATTTTATGTGCATAGTTTGCACTACTACATGGGCTGAAAAACCACGGGATTTTTCAATATGTGGCGTTACTTGAAAATGAACATGATTAATTTCGAGATGTCCATCTGTCACTAGTTTATGTGTGAAGTTTCATGACATTTCGTTCGTTTAAAAGCTACAGTCGTTTAAGTGTCGCTATCTTCGCCTTCGTAAAAAAAATGGAAAAACAGGAATATCGCATATTGATCAAACATTGTTTTTTGATGGGAAAACTCCTGAACATTCAATGAAATGGTTGAAGAAAAGTTATCCCACATCTGCTTGTTTGGGAACAACAGTTTATCGATGGTTTAGTGAATTTAAAACGGGTCGTACAAACACCAAAGACGCACCTTGCTCTGGAAGACCAAAAGAGGCTACGAATGCGGAAATTGTAAAGCAAATGCATAAAATCGTTTTGAGTGATCGTAAAGTGAAGTTGTGCGAGTTAGCTAAGGCCGTTGGTATCTCAAAAAAACGGGTGGGATTTTGCACGATGTTTTGGATATGAAAAAGCTATCTGCGCGATGGGTGCCGCGTTTGCTGACCGTCGACCAAAAACAGCAGCGCGTTGATGATTCAACGGCCGGTTTGGCGGTGTTGCAGCGTAATTGGGCGGACTTTTTTCGACGTTTTGTGACGATGGATGAAACGTGAATCCATTACCATACGCCTGAATCCAATAGGCAGTCTGCAGAGTGGCTGAAAAGCCATGAAAGCTAACCAAAGCGGCCAAAAGACCAACGCTCGGGTAGGAAGGTTTTGGCCTCCGTTTATAGGGATGCGCATGGCATAATCTTCATCGATTACCTGCAGAAGGGAAGAACAATTACGGGAGAGTATTATGCAGCGTTATTGGACAAACTGTACAACGGAATAAAAAAGAAACGGCCCTACACGGCGAAGAAAACAGTTCTGTACCATCACGATAACGCACCATCACACACGTCCTTGAAAGCGATGGCCAAATTGGACCAATTACGATTCGAATTGGTTGCTCACTCGCCGTATTCTCCAGATTTGGCCCCCAGCGACTATTATCTTTTCCCAAACTTCAAGCGGTGGCTCCAGGGAAAGAGATTCACATCGAATGAGGAAGTCATCGCGGAAACTGAGGCGTATTTCGAAGGCTTGGACATTTTGTACTACAGAAAGGGCATTGAAATGTTGGAAAATCGCTATACCAAGTGTATCGCACTCGAAGGCAACTATGTTGAGGAATAAATATTACTTTGCCCAAAAAACGCTTGTTTTCATTAAAAATCCCAGGACTTTTCAGCCCATGTATTATATGTATCTCTTTTGGTTTTATTGATTTTTGTTAAAATGGTTGCACTGGAACTTTGGAACACTGGAACTATATGAGACTCTGTCTTTCCCAAAATGGACCTCTACGGATTGCAGCAAAAATTCCGTACACTTTTACAAAAGATAAAAAACAAAATATTTCTTAATCTATGTTAAATTTGCTAGAAAAATATACACGTATAAGTTAAAATATTGATTTGTTTATAAATAAAGCATACAAACTTAACCGCCGTATAATATTTGCAATGAGTTTACTAAGAATTTTGTATAAATGGTGAACCTTTGATGTCAAAAATTTAGTGGAAAACAATTTATAATGATGGCAAAAATTTAGTGGAAAACAATTTATAACAAAAGCGTTTTTAACCGATCATAAAAATCGTATATACTTCGATAGGGAATTTAGTTTAGCAGTTACTATAAAAATTTAAAATGTGTCTGACAAAATTTGTTAAAGTCATGCTGCAAGTAAAATTGAAAAATGTTTTTAAAAAACACTTTCAAATTTTAAGTAACATTATTTTGCATTTAACTATTGGTTATTTTAATTGTATTTTTACTCTGCGATTCCGGCACCATATAACTGTCTTTCCATGTGGAAATCTTCCTTCTATTTCGCTTTCCTGCAGGACGTGAAAACTCTTTATGGATTAGCGGCATTGCTAAGCGAGTGCTCAGCAGCTTTGACGTAACGCACGTCAACTAAAAATTATAACAATTATGGCGGATACTGATATTTAACCTACATAATGTCCATTATATTTGATCCATAATTAATGATTCATGTTACGATATTTACGGCGATGTCGATCAGTTTTTTACCACTTGAAGGCGTTTTCGGAGCAAACAACCGCAAAACTAAATTGAAGTTTTCGTTGTTGCTCTGTGTAAAACCTCCTAAGCAACAAGTTCGTAAGTCGTCCCTGTTCAACTCTTCATATGATGGCTTCACAGCATCGAAAATTTTCTGGGAAAGAGGCGTTTTATTGTGATATTCATGTAATCTTTTCAAGGCATTCGCTTTCTGCCAAAAGCACCACGAATCCGTGCCGGCCCGGGCATTTATTGTATTGCGGCACTTCATCCGTCGAGAGTTTGTGATAATGAGTTGCCCAAATGTTATTCCGCATTTTTTCAATGGAATCCGGATTTCGACAAATGGCCAAGTCGTAATACACAGTGAATTCGTCGATTAATGTGCAGATCAGTTTGCCTTTTCTACCAAGACCTTTCGTGTTCTTTTTAAATTTCGGAGGCGAGTGCTCATACGCTTCTGTACATGGTCAACACACTCTTTATTACAACTTGTTACATCGTTATCTAAAATTACTTTAGATAAATTATTTCGCTGTCTTTATTGCCAATATAATTTATATGTTTAATATTATGAAGATCTTCGGAACGTGAAAACATCTCCGTAACTGCATCGACTTTCATTTTCTTTGTTGACTCCTTATGATTCGCTTAACACTGATCCCCATGCACTGATCTCATTGTTCGAATTCTGCAGTATCCTCTTTCTTTCTTCAAATTTTGCAGGGCTCACAGTATTTCGATTTCACAAGAACGTCGACAACTTTGCCAGTGTACTACCTGTTGAGCGCTACCAATTCATGGAGCGAAAAAAATCCTCGTTTTCTCCACGATGCTTCGCCAGATACCGTAATTCCATTCGTTCGTCATTGTTCTATAAATATTTCCTTCTCGTCTTCAATTGCTTTACTCATGCGTTTCGTACGAACAGCTTTCATTGCGACAAGAATGTTATCAAAGATAGCATAGTAGCATTTTCGAAAAATTGGAAGGAGGAGATCCATAACTGCATAAAATTTAATAATACCGTTTATGCCAATTCTTAGTAAACTCATTGCAAATATTGTACGGCGGTTAAGTTCATATGCTTTATTTACTACAGAACAACTATTTATATAAACTTTTTCGCATTAGCCACAGTTACAAGCTTGAAGCTTAAAACGCCTACTTGCTTGTTGCTAAATGCCACATTTGTCCCACATTGTTTACACGTCAGAATTTCGGAATGAGTAGTAAAAATTGCAATAAAATATATCAACCGGTATCCAAATGATTCGTCTATTTCAATGATATAATCGTCTTTAGACAGCTTCAGCGTCCTTGCCGATGTATTGATTCTCTCAGATTCTGTTTCTATAGTGTGTCGATTCGGTGGCCACCTATTTGAGATCTTACTTCTTTTCGAAGATCAAGTTTTCTTTTTCCATCCGTTCTTTGTTCTGTATACTTTATCACTCATAATAATTTCAATTCGTGCCAAAAAACTTGGAATACTGCCACAGCAACAGCATAAATATTAGAAAACGTTCTACGTCGACAGCGATCAATGTCGTTTTTAGGGTTATATTGACCGTTATATAGCATATATTTCAAGTCATAAACTATTAGCACCATCTACGAGGACATATTCAAGCTCACTAGACATTGTTAATCTATATTTTATATCTATAGAACACAGAAGCCTTGAACCGCTGCGTGCCACGAAAATGAATCAAATAAAAACCGGAATTATATTAGGTTGCGAAAAAAGAAATCCTTTATATTTACGTGATATTCAAGACATTATCTAACATGTTTCGGATATACCGATTTAGGCCAAATATGCACCGTTTTGTTTTATAATTTGTTGCCATTTTAAAGGTAGCTCCATAATGCTTTTCTCATAGAAGTCTTGAACCCTATTGGCGAAAAACTCTAGTAATCGATTTTCACAATCTTTACTTGATGCCAATTTCTTATCACTAAGGAAGTTTTGCAACGCAAGAAAAACATGGCAATCGCTCGGTGCCGGGTTCGGACTATATGGTGGATGCATCAAAACTTTCCAACCAAGCTCCCGAAGTTTCTGGCGAGTCACTATAGACATGTGTGGCCTGGCGTTGTCCTGATGGAACACAACACCTCCCCTGTTGGCCAATTCTGGCCGTTTCTAGTCAATCGCTAGTTTCACACGGTCCAGTTGTTGACAGTAGAGATCCGAATTTAGTGTTTGGCCATATGGAAGAAACTCATATTAAATGATACCTTTCCAGTTCCACGAAATGCACAGCAGAACCTTCCTGGCCGTTAGTCCTGGTTTGGCCACCGTTTGAGCTGTTTCACCGCGCTTTGACCACAACCATTTTCGCACAATGTTGCCGAACCATTTCTCATCCCCAGTCACCATCCGTTTAAAAACTGGGTCGATTTTATTTCGTTTGGCCAAGGCTTCGCAGATGGAAATTCGATCCATCATGTTTCTTTGTGTTAAATGGTGTGGCACCCAAACATCGAATTACTTTTTGAATCCCGCTTTGTGCAAATGGTTTAGAACTGTTGTATGTTCGATCTTTAACTCCTGGGCGATGCTACGACTGCTAACATGGCGTTCAACTACGATTATTTTTGTGATTTTATCGACATTTTCGACGACGGTCCTACCTGTGCGAGGTGAATTTTTAACATCAAAAATACCTGAACGGAATCGACGAAACCAAAATTGCACGTAATTGGCTATTACAGTATCGTCACCATAAACACCATTCACAATTACAGCCGCCTGGCTTGCATTTTCGACTTTATCAAAGAAAAAATTTAAAAATGTACCGAATTTTCTCTTCGTTGACTTCCATTTTTAACATCCTGTAACTCACAACTGAATGGACCAAACAAAAAACAACAAATGAATTTTTTTAGTACAAAATGTCACCTTTCTAACGAGCATAAATCTGAAATTGTTTGATCAATATATTACGAGATATCGATCACTACAGCCATCTACAGAAAAAATAATGGATTTCTTTTTCCCAACCTAATATTTTTCTTTTTAATTGAATCATCATAAAAAACTAACATACGAGGGCGGTTCAATAAGCACCCGTGTTAGAAATGAAGACACCATTTTTTCAAAAAATTTTTTTTTATTTTTCAACATAGTCCCCTTTTAGAAAGATACACTTCTCCCAACGTTCCTGCCATTTTTTTAACCCCTCCAAAAAATAGGATTTGTCANTCAAAATACGACTCTGTCTCGGCGATGACTTCCTCGTTTGAGCTAAATTTTTTTCCCGCGAGCCATTTCTTCATGTTAGGGAAGAAGAAAAAGTCGCAGGGAGCCAGATCGGGTGAATACGGGTGTTGCGGCAGCAATTCATAACGCAATTCATGCAGTTTGGCGGCAACAACTCCGGATGAATGTGCTGGTGCGTTATCGTGGTGAAACAGCATCTTTTTTTCGCCAAATGCGGCCGTGTCTCCTTCAATTTTTTGTCGAAGCGGTCCAATAACTCACTGTAGTATTGTCCAGTGTTCGTTCTTTCTTTTTCTAAAAAATCCATGAAGATGACGCCGTTCGCATCCCAAAAAATCGTCGCCATGACCTTTCCGGCCGATGAGACCGTCTTCGCCTTCTTTGGAGCAGATTCACCTGGAGAAACCCATTGTTTTGATTGTTGCTTAGTTTTTGATGTGTAATGATGAATCCAGGTTTCATCAACGGTGACAACTCGACGCAAAAACTCCTTCGGACCTCGCTTAAATTGCTCCAAACACTGCTTCGAAGTTAACAGCCGCATCCGCTTGTTGTCCACCGTGAGCAATCGCGGCACCCATCGGGCCGACAATTTTTTCATCGCCAACTTATCATGTAAAATATTATTTGTCGTTCCGGTCAACACACCTACGGCCTTTGCTACTTCGCGCACTTTCGTTCGTCGATCAGCTAGAATCATGTGGTGGAATTTTTGAATGATTTCCTCGGTAACCATATCTGCCGGACGTCCTGGTCGCTCCTCATCAAAAACGGATGTTAGCCCACGTTTAAATTGGTTGAACCAATAACACTAACTGTGGTCATAGATGGCGAAGTGTCCCCATAAACACCATCCAACTTTGTTTTTATCTCCTCGCATTTTTTCCCATCCAAAATCAAAAAGCGAATTACCGAACGATACTGCTCTTTTTCCATCTTAGCGAAAATCACGAAACACGTCTTACTCGAATGGTTGCCAAATCCAAACTAACCTATCAATCAGTCTGCAATTTGTTTTACCGTCGTTTGATAGATGACAGCACACGATGATAACACCAACTTCCCTCAGGAACGTCCCCTGTCGTCTAACACGGGTACTTATTGAACCGCCCTTGTACATAACTATTTTTCTACATGATCCCCCGAACGTCGAAACACATTTTTCCCAACGGGTAATCAGATTTCTAATTCCGCTATCATAAAATGATGGCGGCTGTGACAGCAGCCAATCGCTCACGAAGGATCCGACAGAAACAACGTTGTCAAATATTTGTCCTCCAAGTGCTCTTTCAGTGGTGCAAACATATGATAATCGCGGGCAATAAGTCCGGACTGTAGTGAGGGTGCTCCAGTGTAGTCCAGACCAGTTCTTTAATTTTTTGAAAAGTTAAGTCAGGAGTATTGGACTGGGCATTGTCGTGAAGCAGGATAACGTCTCGCATTGGAAATCCGTGTCTTTTCCGACTATATTCGCGTTTTGCTTCGTCCAAAAGTTGGCAGTAGTATGCGGCGTTCACAGTACGACGTTTGTAAAGAAAATCAAAGTGCAAAATACCTTTAAAGTCAAAAAATACATTTGCAACAACTATTCCAGTTAAGAGCGAATTTTGGCTTTGACGGGTGCAGATTCACTTTTCTCTCGCCATTCCATACTGGCTTCATAAGATTCCGAGGTGTAGTGGTGCACCCAAGTTTTATCACAAGTCACAATTCGATGCAATAAAGCTTCCCCTTTGGCCAGATAGCATGTTAATAGCCGTTCGCTTACCTCCAAACGGTGTCGTGTCCGTTTCATTGAAAAGACGAGGGACCCATTTGGCGGACACTTTTCGAAATCCAAGGTCGTCAATAATGATTGTCTGAGCACTGCCGAAGATTATTCCGACCTCAGAAGCAATTTCAACGACCCTTAATCGACGGTCACCCTCTATAAGGCTGCCAATCAGGCGAATATTCTCCTCTGTTACGCTGGTCTTCGGGCGACGTAGGTGCCCCTCATGTTCAACAGTTTCTCGTCTTTTTAAAAATTGTTTATGCCACTCGTAGACTTGAATCTTCTTAAGCGAATTGTCCCCGAAATGTGCTTCAAGCCTTCTCAATGTGTCCGACGGTTTTACGCCTTCTGCAGGAGAAATTTAATAATAATTCGTTGTGCAACGGACGAGGGCACCTCCCGCTTTGACATTGTGATACGAAGCGCTAATAAGAGGTCGCGCAGGGGGAACTTCCGTCAGACATCCCCACCTATAACGCTCAGTAGCCTGGCCTCTCTCCGTTCGCCTCATTGCGGGTACAAAAATAGTTCCGGTTTATATTTGATTCATCCTCGTACTTCCAAGCGCTCATATGGTGTCACGTCTTGCTTAACAAAATCTAGTGCAAAATTAATAAGAAAAAACGTTTTCACATATAAGACTAATCGCACCTTATTTTTAAAATTTTAAAGTATAATTTAAGCAAAAAAATTGATTTTTTTAAAGTGCTAGAGTGATTTAACCCCTTAAATTATGTGAAACCGTCACTGCTGAATGTTATCAGCGGCAACTTAATTATTTTTGTAACGCAATTGTGCAGAAAAGACCGTTTACTGCCAATGGGACTAGGCAAGTGATACCGTTGCAGAACAATGCAAGGTCACACACAGCAAAAACCACCAAGAACACTAAATATTCCCTATATAGATTGGGAAATTCTCCGTCACGCAGCTTATTCTTCAGACTTAGTTTTTCGGATTACCATTTGTTCCAATCTCCACACCATCATTGATTAGCACTCAAAAACTCCCGAAAATATAAAAGTATTGACAACATTATCGACTTTAAACGACAAAATCGCTGTTCATTTACTGATATGGGATTCACCAACTGCCCAATAGGTAAAAAAATGTATAGATTCTGATAGATATTATTTTGCTGATTAAAATGTGATTTAATTTTTTATAAATAAATAAACAATAAATTTATTAAAAAGAGATCAAGAATAAATTTATACACCAAATATCTTATAATACATTGCGTGACAATGGTATTGCAGTTTAGTTAAATGACGTGTAAATTTTATTGTGGACTTACATTTCAGACTTAATTTTGTTAGTGAAATATTTTTTGCAATGAAGAAATCGTTGGATATAACATCATTACAAATACTTAAAAACTCGAACAAATGTACTAGGGTGGTCCATGAAGTACCTGACCTGACCTAGAGATGGCGGTAGTTGTTTGAAAAATATCACTGTATTAAAAAGTACACAATTTATAAAGCAAATGTTTCAAGTTTGAAGACGCCACGTTGTTTAGTATTTGTATGGCAGCCATCAATAGTGTACGTTTTCAATGAATTTGTGAAAATGGAGAAAATTGGACATCGTTATGTGATACGATACTTTTATTTGAAAGGCCTCAGCTCAAACAATAAAAAAGCTGAACTGGATTCTACTCTGGGTGAGTCTGCTCCTTCGTTTACAACAGTAAAATATTGGGTAGCATAGTTTAAACGAGGCCGTACGAGCTGCTAAGACGAGCATCGCAGTGATCAACCAAATGAGGTGACGACTCCAGAAATGGTAAAGAAAATTCACAAAGCGGTACTGGATGATCGTCGACTAAAAGTGCGCGAGCAGACATAGT
Source organism: Dinoponera quadriceps (assembly GCF_001313825.1). Taxonomy (NCBI): domain Eukaryota; kingdom Metazoa; phylum Arthropoda; class Insecta; order Hymenoptera; family Formicidae; genus Dinoponera; species Dinoponera quadriceps. Next base: position 11,083 of record NW_014554157.1, read on the forward strand.
AAGCATTTCGAAAAGTGCGGTACATTGCATATTATCTGAAAATTTGGACATGAGAAAGCTGTGTGCAAGATGGGTGCCGCGTTTGCTCACACTCGAGCAAAAACACTGTCGTGAAAATGTTTCAATTGAGTGTTTAGCGAAGTTTCACAGCAACAAACGCCCCCTCGGAATATTTTCTGTTCTTAAACTTGAAAAAATGGCTCAGTGGTCAAAGATTTTACAACGATGAAGAAATGATGTCGGCAGTTAATGGCTATTTTGAGGAGCAAAACAGTTCTTATTATAAAAAGGGTATCGAACTTATTGAACATCGCTGGGAAAAGTGTATAGAGCTGAAAAGAAATTATGTTGAAGATTACATACGTTTTTTTCAAAAATTTTAGTGTTTTCTTTGTTGGATCGGGTACTTCAGAAACCACCTTCGTATAATGTACAACTAGCCGAAGTTACGGAAAATATACGGAAAGAAATATTACGAAATATTACGGAAGGAAATTACGAATATCTTTCTGAACTATTGGCTCTGAAAGTAAATAAAATGCTCATTACAAAGACAGTGATGTGGCATAACAAGATCACTTAGTATACTTTTAGAGTTAATAGTGTGAATTTCAGAAAGATATTTGTAGTGCCACTTAGTAGTATTGTGACTGCCACTAGTCATACATTATGCATTTGTACGAATTTTTAACTATTTGTAACGACGACTTTAAATTCTTGGACATAAAGTGTTAAAAAATTATATCGCTTTTAAAATATTATTTTTGTTAATAACTTTTAAGTAAACAGAGCCATTTAAACTTTTTAAATGTTACCCAGGGACATGTCCTTGACAAAGCACGTTAAAGTCAAGGTCATTGGCGAGATATCCCTGAAAGAATATAATTATTTTTCAAATCCCCGTTGTATTACAATTCAGCTGTAAATATTAGGTTGCTGCAAATGAAATGTCCGTTTTCAGAGTTTTGAATTTCACACCCCTATAGATTATTTCCTTTTATACAGAGAACGGTGTATATACCAAATATAGAAGTATGAAACCGGAATTTTTTGTAAAAATTACACGTCTGTTGTATGAAAATAATAAAAAATATTTTATTCAAAATAATGTCCATTGCTATTTATACATTATTCCTATCTCTCCGGCAGTTTATGAATGCCACGCCAAAAAAACATTTCTTCTTTTGAAGCTAACCAGCTATCGAGCAATTTTCATCTATTTTCATACGAATTGAAGCATTGTTCAGAGAGAGCGTGTCCCATTGTGCGAATAGATGATAATCGGACGGAGACAAGTCTGGAGAATAAGCTGCATTCGTTAGTAATTCCCAACTGAACGCTTCGATCTCTGACCTGTTTTGCTGTGTGTGATGGGGAATTATCATGGAGCAAAATGACTTTGTGTTGCCTTTTTCCATATTCCGGTCGTTTTTCACGCAATGCTCGATTCAAATCGATCATTTGCTGTTGGTAGCGATCAGTGTTAACGGTTTCACCAGGTTTTAGCAGCTCATAATAGATTACACACTTCTGATCCCACCAAACACAGAGCATTGTCTTCTTTCCAAAGCGATTGCAGTGGATGTCGATGGTTTGCCTGGATTCACCCATGATTTCTGACGCTTAGGATTCTCAAAATATATCCATTTTTCATCACCTGTCACGATACGATGGACCTTCTTTTGTAGTATCTGTCAAGCAGCATTTCACAAGTGGTTTTTCGATTTTTTTGCTGTCTTTTGTTCAGTTCATGCGGAACCCATTTTTCCACTTTCTGAATCTATCCCATAGCTTTCAACGAATTGAGACAGCTTTCTGCGTCACATTCAATTTATCCGCGAGTTCTTCTTGAGTTTGAGTATCATCTTCAACCAATAAGGCTTGCAATTCGTTGTCTGCGAATTTTTTCGGTAGTTTCTCACGCTCTTCGTTTCTCACATCAAAATCACATGTAATCAATTATGAGCTGCTAAAACCTGGTGAAACCGTTAACACTGATCGCTGTCAACAGCAGATGATCGATTTAAATCGAGCATTGCGTAAAAAACGACCGGCATATGGAAAAAGGCAACACGAAGTCATTTTGCTCCATGATAATGTCCCATCACACACAGCAAATCGGGTCAGGGTAACGATCGATGCGTTCAGTTGGAAAATACTAACGCATGCGACTTATTCTCCATACTTGGCTTTATCCGATTACCATCTCATCGCATCAATGGGACACGCTCTCGCTGAACAACGCTTCAATTCGTATGAAAATGTTCGAAAATGGCTCGATAGCTGGTTCGCTTCAAAAGAAGAAATGTTTTTTTGGCGTGACATTCATAAACTGCCGGAGAGGTGGGAAAAATGTATAAATAGCAATGGAAATTATTTTGAATAAAATATTTTATTATTATTTTCAAACAACAGACGTGTAATTTTTAAATAAAAATTCCGATTTCATACTTCTACACCTGGTAAGTCTGGAATGTAACTGGAGGGCAGCGCTTATTGAAAATTTTTGCGCTGGAAGGATGCCAAGCAATATAATAAGGTTTACTATATACTCCAAGTTGACGGTGTACCGTAGTATTGCTCAGAGTTTCGCCACCTCAGGAATGTCCGAAGAGGGTTCCTCCACTTCGTCGAGGAGGATTAAAATAAGGTAGAAAATGACAAGGGTTACAAAACTGCCGTGATGCCGTCGTACTTCTTCTAGAAGAGGGAAACGGTTACGAAAAATGGCTATTTGGAAATCTGGAAGACAATGATAAAGTCTTGAATGGAGGTTGTGGTCTCTATGAGGCCTGATATCTTCCATCAATGTGATGTACCCATTTACACGAATTATTTGGTACACAATTGTCTCTTCTACATTTTCTGGTCCAAGGACACCTGGCCCATTCAATAATCCCGACCTGAATCTTTGAGATTACTAATTGTGGGTGGTAGTAGAGAAGGTTATCACAGGTCCAGGCATCCCAACATGGCTGCTCTCCGGGTCGCCATCAAGGCGGTGTTTGCAACCATGCGCTGGATTCAGTTGAAAACAACGTACTGGCATTTTAGGACTTCAAGCGGTGATAGAGACACATGACGGCTACATCAAATGAGAGGACTCAGGAAAGATCCCTTAAGTTGAATATTAAAATATTTCTTTGCAGCTTTAATATTAACTCTACTAAATTAGTTTCTGATAAAACCTTTTCACGTCCGGACTCTAACGGCGCATTTTGTGCAGGGTGTTGCACCAACATACGATCCATTACGACGGGTTGCCTGCCCAAATGCACGCGCGTCCAGATTTTAATTTCGGATTTGTCGATATAATAATACTTTTCTAACAAAATTATAGCGTTCCTAATTATCATTCTACAAATTGTGATAAAAAAAGACCGGAAGTCTGTCATCGAGCCCGTAAAACTTCACGGATGTAGTTTAAGATTTTACCGATAGGTAGCATATCTTTCTTCAGTACGCTGTAGAAACTTTGTTAAGATCGGTCAAGTAGTTACGAAGTTATTGTACAAGAAACGAGTGTGTGTTTATACTGTTCTGCGATTCGTCACGCATTTTTAAAATGAATGTGTTACAAGAGCATCGTGTATGCGTGAAATTTTGCTATAAATTGGAAGGAAACGTGCGCGAAAACATTCAAACTGCTTAAGGAAGTTTATGGGAATGAGACTATGAGTTCTATTCAAGTTTACAAGTGGTACAGAGAGTATAATAGGAGTTTAATGTCGGTGGAAGAGGAACCTTGGTCTGGGTAGAAGACTATCCACATCAGTTAACGACGAAACGAAAAAACAAATTTCCAATCTGTTGGCCAAAGACCGCCGAAAGTCACTTAGGGAACTATCTAAGACTGTGCAGATATCATTTGGGTCATGCCAAGCCATCGTCGAGAAGTTGGGGTACACGAGAGTGGCTTCAAAATTCATACCTCGAATTCTCACGCACGACCAAAAGGAGTTTAGAGATATATGAAAATCTCTTCCACCGTGCGAATACGAAAGAAAATTTCTTAAGAAATGTTATTAATGAGGACGAAACATGGGTTTCCGTGTACGCTGTGGAAACGAAACAGCAGAATAGTCAGTGGTTAAATAAAGAAGAGACGAGACCGAAGAAAGCGTGTCTCGCTCAAATCAAAAGGTTATGTTGATAGCATTTTTCTATCACCAAGGTGTAGTTCATCACGAATACGTGCCACAATGTATAACAATAAACGCAGAATAAACTAAGAAAGGATGACGGTTCTTGAGGGAAGACGTGAAACGAAAACGACCGGCGTTATAGCAGCGCATGAATTGGCTACTGCATCATGACAACGTGCAGTCACATATTGCGCTTCATATTCGAGAGTTTCTCTCTCGTAATAACGTATCAATCGTCCCACAACATCCCCTACTCTCCAGACCTGTCTCCAGCTGACTTCTTCCTATTCCCCCGGATGAAGTTACGACTGAAAGGGCGGCGTTTTGCGACTAGAGAAACGATAATATTAGAATCGCAGAAGATATTACGATACGCTACGTTTTCCGTGTGCTTTGCGGATTGGAAGAAACGATTCTAACAGTACATTGATGCAGAGGGGAGATACTTCAGAGGCAACCCACATTAAATTTTTAATTTTTCATTTAATATATAAGTTATTGAGAATTTACGGTCTTTTTCGATCATTCCTTATAATTATCAAAAAAAAAAAAGTGCGAGTAACTATGTCGATAAATTCGAAATTGCCATCTTGACGCGCGCGCCTTTGGGCAGACAACCTATTATATAATGGGCCGTATGCTGCTGTAACATCCTGTACAAAAAAAAATAGTCTCGGTAGGTGCGCGGTCCTGCGTCGCATGCCGCTCACTGCTTGGTTTCAAACATTTTGTATAACATATTTTTAAATAAAATTATGTATTTACAAACACCTACTATTAATTAATTATTAATTAAGTTAGATTAATGGATGCGTTTAACATATAAGCATGCCCGCTAAGAAAACGTGTTGAATGTCCAAATGAATTTATTATTGTAATATAAACTTATTATTCGCTTCTTGATTTTTTGTATTAGTAATTTTTTTTATTTTCATGTTATTTCTCATTTAATTATTGTGTTAAAAGTATAGATACGACGATACATAGTGTGACAATTACCATAGGCGCACACATAACTATAATGCCGCCAATAGAAAATAACGATCTCAGTGCCCTTACGAAGGTTGTTTGATATGGCCATAATCCTAAGAACGACAGGTAAAATTTATTGATTCTAAAATGTTGTGTGTCAAAGAGATCCATAGGAAAGCCGCGCTTTGACACTTACGACTACGTTCATAAATATCCGTTAGAGAGATCGCCATGTCTTCAACGTCATATCTATAGCCACTTAAATATTCTGTTGTAATGCACGTGTACGACAAAGTTAAGTTGGTTATTTGACATCCGTGATGTCAAATGGAATTTATAATCTTCTTCTTTTTTCCCCCTGTACTTTTATACTGTAATTTTTGCACGAGAAAGGAGCTTTTCTGGACTCATTGTCAGTGTGCTATTGACGCCGTGATATATCAGGTGAGTTGCAATTATGAGCTACGAGATTCTCCATACTCGTTTATCTTTTGTATAATTGCAGTTAGAGTAATAATATCAACTTGACAACTACTTTACGTTAAAATGTGGGGATTAAAGTATATTTAAGATAATTTGTCCATCAAACATTTTTTAGGAGTTTTTTTAAATTATAGCTGCATATTGATAGAAATATTAGGTATACAAATTAATTCGATGCCTGTATATTTAACGTCTCATAATTTCAGTTCAAATTTAAACTTTTTCTCGTCTTATGGTGATTTGAAAATACCAATCTTAAGCTGTAAAAAACATTTTAATAGTTGATGGTACAACCTTTTGCCGACATATCGTTAAAAAACAGTAAATATCAAGATGGCGTCGAAAATGAGCATCTGAATACCGCATCTTTTCTGCGATCCAGTTGAATAAAAATACTGCTCAGGCTACCAAAATCATTTGTTCCGCTTCGTGTGAAATTGCTGTTACACATAAAATTTATAAAAAGATTTTTTTACTTGTAATGAAACTAGGCAGAGGATTCTGTTGCACAATAACAATTTATTACATGCTGAAAGGACAAAGATCTCATCTATACATTGATTTGGGAAATTCTTCTTCATGCGAATTATTCGCCAAATCTAACCACGTTGAATTACCACCTATTTCGGTCGTTTCAGCATCATCTGGCGGATACGCATTTTAAATCAGTTGATGAGGTCCAAAAAAACATTGACGGCTTTATTGAGTCAAAACCAGCAAGTTTGGTATCCGATGGTATTCATTAGTTACCCAATAGATGGAGTAAAGTCATAGAAAAGAATGGAAATTAATTCTAATATTAAACTTGTATTTGACTTTTTGTAAATAAATTTTAAATTTCATAAAAAAAGCTACCGAATCAATTTATACATTTAATATTATCTACACATTTTTTAGAAAACATGTTTGACTATATTTGGAAACAGAGGTATTTGCAAATAAAGATAACAATTTTTGTACAAATTCTTTGAGTTTAATCTCTTATTTTTAGATTCTTGTTTTTAAATTTTTCTAAACATTTAAAATTTTAATAGAAAATTATTATGATATCTGGGACATTTATGATCAAAGTACCTGTACTAATATAAAGACATTATACAAAAATTACAGAATTATTGAAAATTTTGTTTTAAAAATATAACCACAGAAAATTTATAATTTAAAATAGTGTTCCTGTGATAAATATGCACACACACACACACACACGCGCGCGCGCGCGCGCGCATTTAAGTATTTACATGCCACTTTCCCTCTTATGTGCTTTACTCAACTGACGGATAAATATAAAGCATTAGTATAAAAAAAAATAAATAATATTTCCACATTTGTAATATTGTGTATATATTTGACTTCATTTCACACTTAAAATTAACATTAACTATTTATATTACTAAATTAAATTTAAAAAAATAATTTTTTTAATAAATAATGAATTTAAGTAGAAGTCCCTTAAACATTAATATCGCCACTGAAAATCTGTCACAGAACTGTTATTACCTTATATTATATTGGGAGTGTGAATAAGTTCTCGTCGTTTCACCATCAGATGGCGGTATAAAAATTTTTGTGTATAATTCAAGATGATGACGCATCTATTTTGACGTTCTATAACCTATGTTTAAAATCAGTGCGTGTCTTTCCATTAACCTATAAAGAACATTTTCTTTTTGTAGCGTAAAACATGTCAAATTTTGTTCCAAATAAACCGTTTTTGCGGAGAATTTTACTGCACTATTTTATTCAGAAGAAATCTGCAACTGAAGCACACAGAAATCTTGTAGAAACCTATGGTGATCATGCTCTGTCGGGAAGAACATGCAGAGATTGGTTTAACCGATTTAAAAATGGTGATTTTGATCTTCAAGATAGAGAACGCAGTGGTGCACCAAAAAAGTTTCAAGACGAAGAATTTGAAACATTACTTGCTGAAGATCCATGTCAGACGCAATCCGATTTTGAAAAACCATTAGGAGTTGATCGAACAACAGTTTCGAAACGTTTGACAGCATTAGGAATGATACAAAAGGAAGGATCTTTGGTGCCGTACGAACTTAAGCCGATAGACGTCGAACGGCGTCTTGTCACATGTGAACAGTTGCTTCAACAACAAAAAAGGAAAGGTTTCATACATCCTATTGTGACTAGTGATGAAAAGTGGATATACTACAGTAATCCCAAGCGTGAAAAATCGTGGGTTAGGCCCGGCAAAGCAGTAGCATCAACGCCAAAGCGGAATATCCACGGTCCCAAGCTCATGCTGTGCATTTGGTGGGATCAGCTGGGGGTAGTGTATTACGAGCTGCTCCAACCCAACCAAACCATCACAGGAGATCTCTATCGACAACAATTGATGCGTTTGAGCAGAGCATTGAAAGAAAAACGGCCGCAATATTAGCAAAGACACTATAAGGTGATTTTGCTGCATGATAACGCTCGGCCGCATGTCGCGTCACCGGTTAAAACATACCTGGAAACGCTGAAATGGGAACTCCTACCCCACCCGCCGTACTCTCCAGACATTGCGTCTCCTGATTACTATTTATTTCGATCAATGACTAACGGCCTGGCTGAGCAGCACTTCACTTCGCATGAAGAAACGAAAAAATGGATCGATTTGTGGATAGCCGTAAAAGAAGTATCGTTTTTTTGACGTAGAATTCTAATGTCACCAGAAAGATAGAAAAAAGTAGTCTCCAGCGATGGGCAATACTTTAATTGACTTGTTTTTTATTATTTTTTTTAAATAAAGGATTTCTTTTCACAAAAAACGGCGAGAACTTATTCACACTCCCAATAGATATAAACGTAACATTTCTTCTTCTTTCGATGGCGCAACAGTTCTAGTAGGGCTTGGGCCTACCTCTCTCTCACATATGTATGTGGTGCTTGGATTATATACAGGTATACGGGACCTACAGTTTAAACGCCGGTTCAGAATGATAAGTTTTTGGAGAGATGTTTCCATGGCATGAATACTCTTGGTGGTTTGCCAGACCACCGAAAAGAAGCTAAGAACGTATAAAAATTTTCTAGCTCTGCCGGGGAATCGAAACCAGGATTCTAGCATAGCAGATGCGCTGTCAATCATGCTACGCTCGCGTTTAAACGTAACATTTAGTTATAATAAATATAAAATCAAACGGATTTATTTGAAATACGATTTAAATTATACCAGGAATCTCGTTTGTTTGGACAATGTAGTTGTGCCTCTTTCTCGTGCATTAACCAACAATTCAAAAATCCGTTAAGGCGAAACAGTAGATGATCTCAAACTTCGACGGAAACATCGCGTAACCTAAAAAGAACTAAAATAATCGGTAATGCAGATAACGATAACACAGTTTTTGATATAGCAATACTGCTATACCGAAACTGCCATATTGACACCATATTAGACGCAAATCATATTTACGATTTTAAGGTTAGAAAATATGTTATTCCGAGATGATTTAATCTCAATTAATAGTGAGATCTATGACAATATAGATGTTGCGGTTCGAACGCTGGATTGCAGTTCGCCAGGCGAGATGGTATCGCGCGCGTCGGACTCTCACCGCTGAAGCTAGCGGCGCACATTGCGAGGCGGCGCGTCGCCTCGGTGGTCCACTCGCGAGGGAGTTCGCACGCCGGCGGGTATGTAAGAGCGCTCAGGAGACCGCTTTTGTCTACCTTAGCGGTCAGGTGGATAGAGCGGTGATCGTACGTTTTGCATGCATCTTTGATTCTGTGTGTTGTATTATTGTGAGGTTGTTTTCTTGGTGGTGGCTTCATCTCATGTACTTTCCTAATGCCGAAACCTTGTTCCGCACTCGTAGCCGTGCACGCCACAAAATCTTTCGGGCGGAGGACCGAGAGATACTTTTGTGGAGCAACACCGCCGGACCATTAAACGATTCCACAGCCGGTTAATTGAAAGTCGAACGTAGCTCAATGTGCGCGATTATCCACCTTGAACATTGCCTGCGGGAACAGCAGACGCCGTCTCCTCGTTCCCGCTAGTTCAAAAAGAGCGAGCTCGCGTAAAAATGAAGGAGGTAGGAATTTTCCGGCAGTAATCGGTGCGGATCATCATTCGCTGCGACTCGGTGATATTGCAGAGCTTGACTGCTCGTCTCTAGGCACGGGTAATCCGTCTCTCCAATATCTACCTTCGGATTGGGGAGATTCACGGAGCGCCCGGTCGCCGACGACAGGGAAGACTTTTTTGCAGGGCACCGGAGTCGAACACGAAGAAGTTCGGTTACTTTGACGTCCCCCCAGACACGGGCCCTCAGTGACCCATTTGGCCGACGAGGGACTTATTGCACGGAGAAGAGAAAAACTTCCCACCGCGACGTTCGCCAGAAGGTCCGTAAAAGCTTTCAGGATGATTCACAGGTCACCAGGAGCGTAGCCTCATTCCGCCCGAAGGAATGGGAGAACCCGGCGACTAGCCGCCTTACGAAGGGCCTTTTACGCTCTTCGCGCGTCAGCGAATTGTTCGCCACACGTCTCGTATGTAGGCAACGCGAATACCGCGACCGTGGACAAAAGACCTAGGGACGAGTTCTACGTGCGCCCCATTCTGTATAACGCGCTGTGCTTTCGCGTCATCGACGAAAGCAACTTCGACCGGGACGTGTCCCCTAAGTGGCGTGTGGTACGTGATCGTCCCGCGCGTCAACTTTCCACTATTTTAGCAATTAAATCGGCGCTCGCTCTTCCACCCCATCTGAACGTTCGACAAAATAGGCAAATACATATATGTGCAATATTTAATATTCATATAATAAATTCATATAAATATAAATTCAATTACAATTTGCAATATTACATTCCCTGTATTTCCTATATCGCAAAATAATTATAATATATTCGGCGTTTAAAAATGATAGAAATTACATGTGGTATATTCTTATACAATATTTAATTTTCTAAATGTTACATATTGTAAAATTTATTAACGACAATAATAGCATTAATTTAAGTCATATGTAGACATGGCTTCTTTTCTTCGTAACTGACTAATTTTAAACTCTGTAAATAAATGTTTTTGTTGTTATTTTACAGTTACATCACATGCACCACAACTGAGGACCGCTGTTATATATATATTATTATAATAAATAGTTTATATTGCACAAAATTATATGCTAATAAATATTATTGAAAGTAAGAAGATTTCATAACTAAATTACTGTTTCTGCTTTTAGAAATCTTGTAATATTTCCATACATGAGAGCGAAACCTTATATCAGGAGTAGAAGTATGAAACCGGAATTTTTTTGTAAAAATTGCACGTCTGTTGTTTGAAAATAATAAAATATATTTTATTAAAAATAATGTCCATTGCTATTTATACATTTTTCCCACCTCTCCGGCAGTTTATGAATGCTACGCCAAAAAAACATTTCTTCTTTTGAAGCGAACCAGCAATCGAGCCATTTTCGTACATTTTTATACGAATTAAAGCGTTGTTCAGCGAGAGCGTGTCCCATTGATGCAAATAGATAATAATCGGACAGAGCCAAGTCTGGAGAATAAGTTGCATACTTTACTATTTCCTAACTGAACGCATCGATCGTTACCCTGACCCGTTTTGCTGTATGTGATGGGTTATTATCATGGAGCAAGATGACTTTGTGTTGCTTTTCCATATTCCGGTCGTTTTTCACGCAATGTTCGATTTAAATCGATCATTTGCTGTTGGTAGCGATTAGTGTTAACGGTTTCGCCAGGTTTTAGCAGCTCATAATACGAGGTCTGTTCAAAAAGTATCGCGAATTTTGTGTTTTTTCAAAAATTATTTATTAAATTCCAAAAATTATTCATTAATATCTATTTTGTTTCCTTCAAAGTAATCCCCATCAGATATTATACACTTGTGCCAACGTCTTTTCCAATCCTCGAAGCATTTCAAAAAATCATTTTTTGTGATCTTGTTCAGCTCCTCCTTCGATGCCGACTTTATCTCCTCAATCGTAGCGTAGCGTCATCTTTTCATGTGCCTCTTCAGTTTCTGGAACAAGAAAATGTCACAGAGTGTCAGGTCTGGGGAATACTGTGGCTGCGACATTAGTGTGTTGTTTTTGGACAAAAATTCGCGCACAAGCAACGATGTGTGAGCAGGGCAAGCAACGGCGACCCGTCTCATGCCTAAATCATTTGTAAAAATCGAATGGCACGAGTCAATCGATACGTTTAGGTCCTCAGTAACTTTTCTAACGGTGATTCGACGATTGGCCAATACTATTTTCTTCACTTCATCAATGTTTTCGTCTGTTGTTGACGTGCTCAGGCGTCCGGCACGCTCTTTGTCGTTCACGTATTCTCGGCCCTCTGAGAACATTTTGTACCACCGATAAACGTTGCTTCGGTCCAAGGTAGCTTCACCATATGCCACAGTCAACATTCGGATTGCGTCCGCGCACTTAATTTTGTTAGATTCTTTGAACCATTTTTTGGAATAGGTAAAAATCGAAGACGAGTCAAAACAGGTCCAAGCAAGACAGTTGTCAAAGATAAACTGAATATTCAAAATTGCCGAACATGTCGTCATAAGTGAGGGACATGAGTACCAACATAACGTAACAAAAAAATCGAAAATCGAATATACGTAACTTGCGGAAATTCAAAATTCGCGATACTTTTTGAACAGACCTCGTAAATTACATACTTCTGATCCCACCAAACACAAAACATTGTCTTTTTCCTAAGCGATTGCAGTGGATGTCGATGGTTTGCCTGGATTCGCACATGATTTCTAACGCTTAGGATTCTCAAAATATATCCATTTTTCATCACCTGTCATGATACGATGGAATTCCTTTCATATTTGTCGAGCAGCATTTCAAAAGTGGTTTTTCGATTTTCTTGCTGTCCTTCATTCAGTTCATGCGGAACCCATTTTTCCACTTTCTGAATCTTTCCCATGGCTTTCAAACAAATTAAGACAGATTTCTGGGTCACATTCAATTCATCCTCGAGTTTTTGTTGAGTTTGAGTGTATCATCTTCAACCAATAAGGCTTGCAATTCGTTGTCTGAAAACTTTTTCTGTAGTTTCTACGCTCTTCGTTTCTCACGTCAAAATCACCACTTTTGAATTTTTTGAACCACTCGAAACACTGTGTTTTACCAAGAGAATGTTCACCGTAAGCTTCGACAAGCATTCAATGCGATTTTGGAGCAGTTTTCTTTAAATGATAACAAAAAATCAATGCTGTCCGCAAATCGTAGTTCGTAAGCACAAAACTCGACATGTTTAAGTTTATTGAAAATTATACCGGTGTGTGGAACTTGTGTTGTTGTGTGTTGAAAATCTTAGTCAGCTGTTAGAGGGAGATGATGGCGCTGCAGAAGCGGTCTTATGGTCCCTAAACTAATGGCTAGCACCATCTATAGGGAAATTCCGGTTTCATACTTCTACACCTGGTATATAAAAAAATGGTGTTATATCATTCAATTAAATGTCGATATTATATACTGTCAAAAGTACTAGTAGCCAGAAGAATTTACTTTGATTTTAATTGCATATATCGTAATTTGTAAACAAGGGTATTTTGTCTTTGTATATTGTATATTACGTCCTTGTGCCCTAGCAACTCCCACATCCCTCTTTCTTTTTTTCCTCCTTCTCCTTTTCTTTTCTTGTTCACTTTCCCCACAATCTTCCTCTTTTCACGCCGGTAGTCGCCTGTTGACAATGTACCGGGGCCACCTTAGATTATAAAAACAATTTGCATTATTAACCCTGTCGCTTCGAGCGCCGAATATGTCCGGCATCCGCGCGACGACTTGTGCGTACGAGCGCCGGATATATCCTGCATCCACACGGTGCGTGCGCGTGCTTCCGTACGGTGACGACACTTCGGCGGACAGGACTGCCAAAGCGAAAGGGTTATTACGTAACCCCGGACAGTATCAATATTACTCGATTACTTCTTGAACAATAATATAATTAAATTCAAACAAGTAAACTCACCTCAGAATCCCCTAGTCGGAGCCTCAGAATCAGCAGAGACTTTCTTCCGCTCCGTGAGAACGGATATGCATAATCCGTTCTTCATCTTATTTCAGCACACTTAAGAACACCGTGGAACACCAAGTCCGTTGGTGTTCCCATCGAAAATGCTGACCATCGCGATTGCAAAGAGAAAAGGGAGGCAGCTAATAAATCACAGCTACAAGAGACAAGCTAATAAATCAGTGTTTCGTCTTCGCAGCTTTCAATTCTTAGGGAGCCTGATCTGTGCAGTCGCGAGTTTTTCTTAGTATCAAATCAATCCTCGCGACTCTTCAAGTTAGTTTTTTCTACAAATTTATCAATGCAGCTACAAATTTATCAATGCATTTCTTAGACAGTTAGTCATCTTAAGTGGTTTCAAGCCGGCCGCCTCTTTCTCTCTCTCTTCTTCTAAGGTGACATACTTCCCTCGCTCTATTATTATTTCGTATTAGCCGACGTCGAACGTAAGTTATACGAGGGTGGATCAAATATAAACGAGCCTTTTGCGAAGAAACCATATATTTTTCAAAATCAATTCTAATTTATATTTTTCTTATTTTTCTACATAGTCCCCCTTCTTATTTATACACTTACTCCAACGGTCTGGTACTTATTTAATCCCGGTATAATAAAATGTTCGCNAGGTCTGATAATTATTTAATCCCGGTATCATAAAATGTTCGCTTACGTGTATCAAAACAATTGCACGCAAACTGTTGCAACTCCTCGTTCGTTATGAAACGCTGTCCACTAAGAGCTTTCTTGAGTGCCCCAAACATATGGAAGACGCATAGTGACAGGTCTGGGCTGTAGGGTGGATGTTCTAGTACAGCCCAGTGCATATCGGCCAATTTTTAATGTGTTACTGCTGTTGTGTAGGGTCTGGCGTTGTCATGGAAAAACAACACACTTCTGATCGGAATACCGCGCCTTTTTGATCGATAGGCAGCACGAATTGAAGAATGAGAAATTTCAAGAACAGTTAAGTGCCTTCGATGAGTTCTCGAACAGCCTCGGTGTTCTGCGCTGTAATGCTGGTGTGGGGACGGTGCGGGAGGGCAATATATTCAACACGCTCCCGTCCTTTCTTAAATTCGTTACACCATTGCTTTACCCGAATCATGAATAGGTTTTTTCCCCGAACTATTGAAGTAAACGACTCCGAATTTGAGCAGCATTTACATTTTCGCTTAAGAAAAAATTAATAATAACACGTTGTGCAACTGCGGGGTGTACCTCTTTCTCCCTCATCGTGATTGTTGTTGAGATTAAGAAGCACGTGGCGCGAACGCTATTACTGTTTCCACATGACCCCCCTTCACTGTCCGAAGCATTGCAGACTCGTCACGCCGCCGACGGGCGCGCAATTTAAAAAGGCTTGTTTATATTTAAACCACTTTCGTATTTATTTCATTCACATGGCGTGGTTTTCTTGTCAGTTTCACGCAGGGAATGTATTAGTAGCTTCGTTCTCATCAGCTAAATCAGCATGAGAATTTTCTCTTTTTCTCTCTCTCTCTCTCTCTCTCTCTCTCTCTCTCTCTCTCTCTTCTGCTGCAGTCCCAGAACAAGAACAGATTCCCCGGCCTATGCGGAAAAAAAGCATAATTGGCAGATCGGGGATTCGTCAGCCCGACGTGTGTTGTCACACTGATAGAGATTGCGTCTGGGTATGCATATGTTGAATGGAAAAACGCTACTACCAAAATCGCATCACTGTTCAAATTAATAAATAATTGATTTGGCGATGTAAACAGCGAGACCTCCGAGTGGAAACTGATCTTTTTTGAGTTTTACCGCCGACTTATATCCTGAACTTCCCATTAGTTTACTTATTTTTTCCTCGGGCTTTTTTTTAAATTCGTTGATACGCGATATGACAGCTTCTTTTAACAGTGTGTTTTCTTCCACATCCTTCGTTTATATTAATCCCTGCGCGTATAGCTTTTTTACCGACAGTGCGTGCTCCGCTGACTGAAAAGGGAATATACATCAGAAAACTCCACCTCGAAAGCTACTGATACCATGATTTCGTTCATGCTGAAATCCTACAAAAACTCGAGGAATCCCCCCACCGCGAACGCCGCCGTCTGTCTGAGACTCGTAATATTTTACATAATGCGTCATATCATGTAGTAAATGATGAATAATCTCTCTTTAATCGTAACGTTTAAATTGTATTGTCATGGCCAGCGTCCCGAATTTAAATGGAATTCTCTCCCCCAGGTTATCTCCTATATCTATTTCTATCGTGCGAAAACTCGTCACGCGCAGAAAGATATAATTAGGAGGTGAAAAGTTCTTTACAACGTTACAACCAAATGTGCATTTTCCGCTTGCATATTCACGCGGCACCACACAAAGAAGAGGGGATTGTACATCTCCTGTAACATAAGGTTCGCAAATATTGCAATAAACGAATAGTTATCCAGGATTTCGCGCCGCACACTAGCCGATTCGTCGCTCTCAAGTATTCGTGTTGTCAAAAATATTGTGTGAAATAAATTGGAAGCAACTTGTTTACGACTTGTTTCCGAAGGTACGGAATCGATAATGGGACATTGTAACGTAATATCGATACCTGAAACATCGGCATATACAAGTTCTTCACGCTTCTTATGCATATCGAAGCCGAGTATACTCACGAGTTTGTCGGAGATTTTTACATAATTCGTCCATTCGCACATAACACCATCACACTTGAAAGGTATGAAGACTTTGCCGCCGCGTAGCGGTTCTAGCAATATTTCAAAATCTGAATTTTCTTGAAAGCAGTGTTCACCGCCTCTATCAGATCTGACAAATTGTCAAAAGCGCCTGATGCCACGTGAGCAACGCCGACTTTCATCTCTTTCTTCCTGCTTTTCATTCTGGTACCCGAAAATACTACTCTTTCCTCGCCAGGACGAATGTGTAAAAAACTATAGGGAAACTGAGTTTGGTAAGGGCGACCTCCCATTGTCCGCGTAGATTCATTTGCTACAATTCCGTTGTAAACGCCGTGGTTGTATTTTCCGGATAGTAGCGCATGCTACTGTTGCTCGGCAGGATCATTAGAAACTGTCCTCTCATCATGAATGCGAAAACGACTTTAGGCTAGAAGCAGTAATCCGGGAATCGAATTTACAGGAATATCTTCGCTTATTAGCTTACTAGCAGCTTTTTAGCGTTTCCGCGTCTTCTTATTTTTATCACCCTGTCGACAATAAACTTTTCTTCTTGCAAGTTTTTGTTTAACCAAGTTAATTCCTGCTCGTAGAATTGCCGTCTATAATTTCACCTGCCAGATCGCTGAATTCGTACACTCGGAAATTCCGCCACTCGAGAACAAAATTAACCGAAAATATCTTCTTTGTGTAATTCGCTTTATATCCTTTCTCGAAGGTGCCTTTCGCCCGACTGACGCGTTCCAGCTCGCCCGCATGATATTTAGCTCTTCGATTACGAAATTTTCCTTCACGCTTGTCGAGATTGAAATAACGTTATTTCATATTTTTACGAGCGACGTTTTCAAACGTGACGCACGCAGGTTGCATCTTGATAGTGATATGGCGTGTATGATTGTAGGCATGCACGATGTTATGCAAAACTTCGATGTAACGATGGATATTTTTATGCTTGAAATAACGCCATAAGCGTTCCTTGAGCGTTCTGTTAAAAGGTTCGATCACGGCCAATTTGATATCAGGAGTGCGGGCCGTTCGAAAACGTGTCTTTTTCCTTTAAAAATTTTTGAAGCACATATCTAAGAAATTCTTTACCTTTTTCTATCTGCAAACACACCGTTACCCGAATACTTTTTCTTAAGAGCACGTAACAGAAGGCTTCCGTCACGGCGTTGGCCGTTTTTTCCCGTATCAGTTCCACCCAGACGAATTTGATAAACACATAGATGATCGTCACTAGGTAACGATAGCTGTAGTTATATTTCATAAGATTACAAAGTTCGATCAAATCGGCCTCCCAAAAGTCGTATATATTTGTGACATTGTAATTCAAATGCAGGAATTTACGACGTATTGGTTGGTGTAGAATGTACGCGTCCTCTGATATGAGCCAGCGAACAATCTCGTCTAGCGCGGAGTCAGATCCGACGGCTCGCGAAAGATTTTCTGTAGCCGAATATCCCGCGTAATGCGCCGGATTGTAATAGAATTTCGCGAAGTCCTTTATTCCAGCGTGTTCCAATTGATCAATCGCCTATTACTTGTTGATTTAGAAGCATTGTCCCTCGCGTGTCTTTTTTTGCTGGTATTGACCGAAGGTTATAAACGTTGCTCGTGCGCGAACATCTTCACGATTTTTTTAAAGAAACGTCTCTCCAATCTTGTGTTTGCGCGTTTGTCGAAGCGGTAGCGAGTCACGTTTGCTGCTGATATTGGGCGGCAGCGAGTCACGTTTGTTGCTGATACCGGGCGAAAAGGCCACACTCGAATTCAATGGGTTTCCATCGATCATGCGTCTTTTATTCACAGATTTAGAAACGTCACCGCTCATACGAGTTTTATTTATGTTCTGATTGGAAACTACAAACTGCGAAGTTGCGTGATTATTCTCGCGATCTTCCGTCTCAAAAGAAGACTCACCTATCGTGCGCTTGGCCAGCGTTTGCCCGGTAAGTGATAAGATCGGAGTGCTGGTAGCACTCGGGATAGTTTCTCTCAAACCGTTGGAAAAATCGCTCTCTTTTATATCGTCTTGCAGTAATTCAGGATTTCCCACAAATTCGGTAAAAGAATCTATATCACGCAGTAGCCGCGCGAATCGTTCTGTCACTACAGCTCTTACGGTTTTTCTCTTGCGTGCTGCATCGTTCAAAAGCCCGACGATATTCGAGCCTTTCAAAATTCTCTTGTGTATAGTCACGACTCCCTGCTTGTTCCAGATTAATCTACGCGGTGCTGCTGCATCACATAAATGCGACAGAAGCTTACATGTTTTGGGGGATTACTTTTTGGTAATATACTCAATAACCTACAGATATTCTTCTTCCGTTCGTGGCTACGACGAAGATGCCGTTCTATTGCAGTGGACTTCTCTCGCACACGCGGGGAAATGTTCAACGCTTGCGAATCAACGGTTTTTAGTTCCTCAATATCTCCAATAGCATCAGCATTTTCTTCAGCAGCGATTGCGTGATCTTCGTCATCCGTATTTTTATCATCTTCATCGTTACCGTTATCTTCTTCGCCAGCGGCGACCGCATCATCGATCTTGGTATTACTTTTGTCACGCATTCCTGCTTACGGAAAATATAAATAACGTTGAAGCACCTCTTTGTATAATCTCCATTTTTTCCGAGCGCTACCGAGTACCGGCGAGTTAAGAATCCGATACATCTCCGCGTCGAAACGCTATAGGACAGTACCAGGATTGAGCACTGTATTGTCAATGTTCTCGTAATATCATGCTCAACTTTGTTATAACGTAGTCTATCGAAATAGAATGATTCGTCGTCGTCATCGTCGCTGACAACGGCAAAGACGTGTGTTTTTGTTGCTGCAGTCTTTCAGGGTCGTAGAAATCAATACCATCTTCTTGGCTCTTTCCATAACGTGAATATGCTCAATTTCCATTACCACCATCACCGATGACTCTGGATAATATAGCTCTTAGTATTGGGGCGATCCTGTATGGTAAGAATCCTCTGCGTTATATTATTGGGTTGGCAACTAAGTGATTGCGGATTTTATATAAAAAGGAAAATTCAAAATTTTTACTTAAAAATATAACTTTATTAAATTAGGTATTCGTAGGTACCCGTTTTTGTCAATGACCTTTTGCTATCTTTCAGGCAGTGTCATAATTCCATTTTAATAAAACTTCTGATTTTTGTCAGCAAAAATCTGTATTAAATGAGATATTACATCATTAGTGTCATTAAAAATTTTACCATTTAAGGAGTTCTGCATGGAACAAAGTAAATGGAAATTTGTAGGCGAATGGTCAGAGTTATATGGTGGATGTGACAACACATCCCAACATAGTTCCAATAATTTTTGGCGAGTGACCAAAAATATGTGAGGCTTTGCATTATCATGTTGAAAACAACATTCTTCCGATTTGTCAATTCTGGCCTTTTTTCGTGAACTGCATCGCTTAGTTTAGTGAGTTGTTGAATGTAGACGTTTGAATTAAACGTTTGGTTTATTGGTAAAAGTTTAAAATGCAGAATTTCTTTATAATCCCATCAAACTGACAGCATAATTTTTTCTGGTTAATCTCAGCTTTTGATGTTGTCTGGACTGGTTCATTCTGCTTCACCCACGTTTTTTTTTTATTAACGTTATATACTATCCACTTTTCCAGTAATCATTCGTTTTAGAAATGGATCAATTTCGTTGCGTTTCAGAAGCAAATAGCAGATGCTAATGCGTTGCGTCAAATGAATTTCCTTAAACTGATGAGGGTCCCGTGAATCGTGTTTCTTAACATAGCCAAGCTTTTCTAATTTTTTTTTAATGCATGTATACGATACATTCAGCTCTATTGCAATCTCACGTCTTGCGCTATGACGATCTGAACCGATAATGACCTTTATATGGCTCTTATCAACTTTAACTGGACGGCCAGATCGTTGCACATTTTTGAGTGAAAAATTACCAGAACGAAATTTGGCAAACAAATTTAGACACTGCCTTTCTTTCAAGGCTTCATTCCCATATACGGTACATAACTTTTCGTATGCTTGCAATGCGTTCTTGCCTTTTCAGAAGTAATACAATAAAATATGTCTGAAATGCGCGTTTTGTTCTTCCATTTTTAAATTGAAATAAAAACCAAACAAAATATCTAATCGATATAATTTTCTTACTAATTACAGGTGGGAGTACAAACTACAAGAAAACAATATAGGTTAGATGCTTTGAACACTTTGACAAAACAAAAGAATAAGCTAAAACCATCTATCTACAAAATCTGCAATTACTAAGTTGCCAACCTATTTCTCTTCTCATACCTCTCCAATCGCCTCGGTTACCCGCGATACGACACAGTGATGATTTGTATCGTGACAGTCGATATTTTTTTCGCGCGTCGAGCGACACGTTACCTTTGAACGTATTGAAGACGCATTTGCGAATACACTTGATGAAATCGGCGTCGGCTTCTCGCTGGAAGGTGTCGCGTAGTCTCTTCAACAAGTGACACAAAGCTCTTAAAAGACAGACGTTTCTCTCACCGATGTTTCGCGGCGTTTGCGATCACTTTTTCTCACGGCCATTACGAAGACGCAACTGTCGCGGTATAATCGTGTGCAACAAGTTTTATACAAAGCTTCTGGAGGATCTACGTGGTACGTAAACGTAATGCACGGTAGCGGAAGGAAAAATGCAGCTGCGGAATCAATATTCTTCCAGAGTGGATTGTTTTAGATCGAACAACAGACGGCCGTACGGGGTCATAGTAGCGTCATGGTAGGTTTCTTCAGGAAACATTGAATTGTGTGGAAACCTGACGCGCGAAATGACATATCTGGGCGCGATCGTGAGGATTTTTGAACACTACGATGTAATTCGCGTTGAGAGAAATGCCTCGTTGTCCCCGTCTCTCATGAAATAAATTTTGCGAGATGAGTTTAACGTTGAGATTCTTGTGATGTTTGTCCTTTGTAAACAGATCCACGACTACGTCGCACAATGACAATTTTGTCATGAGATCGTCAAATATTACCAATTTTACGCTAAGCGGATCGTTCGAGTAATCATCGGGGCGCGGTAAGCCCTTGTGAAACCCGATTGCACCGCGCTTCGCCGTTTTTCCAGAGCGAATGTTATCTACGTAGTTCCCTCTCGTCACCTCGCGCTGCCACTGTCGGTAAGTCTCCTGCCATTCGACGTAATAAAACAAGATTCTATCAAAGCATCTGTCGGCCATCATGGGCAAATAGCGAAAAAAGTCTTTACAAAGATCGTCTTTCCGCAATTCGTGGGTCCGCAAACGATCGACGTCCAGGGATGTTTCCAACCCACGTCCATTCCGCGAAATGAGTGATTATTCCTCTCTGCATTGATACATATATATACATTTAATAAAAATGGATATGCTACAATAACGTATCATATCACGATAACGAGGATACAGCCGCATTGGGGCCTACCGCGGTTGCCGCGGCGCTTGCGCGAGCGCGCATTCTGGAGCACGGCAACAGAGGAGCTTTTTGTGCGGCGCGAAACGGGCGTCGCGGATGTGCTCTTTCGCAAGCGTGGCCCTCGATGAACTTTCTGTAGCCGCATGCGAGAAGCGCGGCCGACGATGAGCTATCTCGAGCTGCGCGACATGTGCCGCGCCTGATGACCTCATCGAGCGGTCTCGTGAGAAAAGTTTATTTTTGCGCGCAAAGAAAGCTCGTATTTCTCCGTAGGAGCAAGAAGAAAGATACAATTTGTATCCCCTTCGTATGCTCGTCCGTGGTTATAGCTTCTCGGGTTGTTTTTATTTGTTGATTTATAAATTCCGTTGTTTTCAACGAGGGCTGGAAAAGAAAGAGAAGGTGAAGAAGAAATACTGCTACACGCACTTATATATCGACTACAAATTTTTACTTTTACATTTCCGATATATTTAAAAAATTATATCATCTGTTTAATATACAAAGTATTACAAACGTTTAATATACAAAGTAAACGCAGGAAATACTCGTTTTATTTAACAGTGGAAAACGCAAGTGTGTATGTATACTTATATTAGATTGGGGAAAAAGAAATCCATTGCTTTTTAGGTAGATGGCTGTAGTGATCGATATCTCGTAAAGTATCGATCAAACAATTTCAGCTCTTTAGCAATTTATGCTAGTTGGAAAGGTGACATTTCCCACTAAAAACATTCTTTTGTTGTTTTTTGTTTGGTCCATTCAGTTGTGAGTTACAGGGTGTTAAAAATGGGAGTCAACAAAGACAAAATTCGGTACATTTTACAGTTTTTCTTTGATAAAGGTGAAAATGCATGCCAGGCGGTTGTAATTGTGAATGGTGTTTATGGTGCTGATACTGTAACAACCAATTACGTGCAATTTTGGTTTCGTCGATTCCGTTCAGGTATTTTTGATGTTAAAGATGCATCTCGCACTGGTAGGCTTGTCGTCGAAAATGTTGATAAAATCACAGAAATAATCGACTGGCATGTTAGCAGTCGTAGCATCGCCCAGGAGCTAAAGATCGACCATAAAACAGTTTTAAACCATTTGCACAAAGCAGGATTAAAAAAGAAGCTCGATATTTGAGTGCCACACCAATTAACACAAAGAAACATGATGGATCAAATTTCCATTCGCGAAACCTTGGCCAAACGGAATGAAATCGACCTATTTTTTAACCCTTTTCCTCCCACATAACACAAATTTTTTTTAAACATTCAACCTTATATCTTTTAAAGAAAAAATCATATGAAAATTTATCAAACATTATTTCTTATAGATTTTGACCTCCTCTTTTGAATGCCGTTGAGAAATATTACCCAAATCGTAAGCCGGAAAAGTTATAGGCCGCTTTTCCGAAAAATTCACAAATTTTTCACGGTTTTTTAAATGTTTAATTTAAGTTGGAAAAAATTTGCACACGCCATCGCAATCACTATAAACGAAGTTATAGATGTCTGCTCTTTCAAACCCCGTTGGATATTTTTCAAAATTCAAAATGGCGGACACAAAATGGAGCCCAAAAGGGAAAATTTTTTGTTTCAACTTTGCGAATTTTTTCTCAAAAACTATTAAGTTTTGTAAAAAATTCCTAAGATCAAAAATGTCTTAAAATCAGTCAAAAAATACCCTCAAATTTTTTCAGAACGGTTTTACAACATTTTTGAAAACTTTCATTTTTTGCCTCTTCAGAAAAACTAACAATTACCTATAAAAATTTTTTTTTTGTATAACTATTTTATAAAAAAGGAAATAAATGTAAACCAGCGCTTTTTGTAACGGATATCACGTACTTTTGCCGACAAATTGTTTTCGTAATGTTTATGTAAATAATAACTGAACGACGATTGCAAATAAAAAAATGTGAATTATTATTTTAAAATTTTCAAAGAGAAATGCACAAAAAATTCTAATAGAATTCAGATAACTGGAGAAGTATTGTACTGTTATAGTTAATTTTATATAAATATAAATATATTATATAATAGTATATAAATTTTTTTATGAGTAAGATGTATCGAAAACACAAATATTATAATGAAAAATGTTCAAAATCCAAATTTCTGCATATAACTGCACAAGAGATCCCGATAGTATATATAAAATTGAAAAAACTTAGTAAGAAAAAAATTACAAAACGTTTACGAAATTGAATATTTAACGATTTCTCATAAACTATGGGGTTTGGTAAAAATTTTCTTAGGACAAAAATGTCTTAGAATCAATCGAAGAATACTTTTAAATTTTTTTATAATTTTTAAAGATAATTTTTAGTTCTTCTGAAAAGGCAAAAAAAAGTTTTTAAAAATGTTGTAAAACTGTTGTGAAAAAATTTGAGGGTATTTTTTGACTGATTTTAAGACATTTTTGTTCTTAGGCATTTTTCACAAAACAATAGTTTTTGAGAAAAAAATTCGCAAAATTGAAACAAAAAATTTACCCTTTCGGACGCCATTTTGTGCGCGCAATTTTGAATTTCGAAAAAAATTTAACGGGGTTTGAAAGAGCAGACATCTATAACACCGTTTATAGTAATTGCGGTGGCGTGTGCAAATTTTTTCCAAATCAAAATAAACATTTTAAAAAAACCGTGAAAAATTTGTGAATTTTTTGGAAAAACGGCCTATAACTTTTCCGGCCTACGATTTGAGTAAAATTTCTCAACCGCATTCAAAAGAGGAGGTCAAAATCTATAAGAAATGATGTTTGATAAATTTTCATATAATTTTTTCGTTAAAAAATATAAGGTTGAAAGTTTAAAAAAATTTGTGTTATGTGGGAGGAAAAGGGTTAAACGGATGGTGACGGGATGAGAAATGGATCGGCAACATTGTGCGAAAACGGTAGTGGTCAAAGCGCGGTGAAGCAGCTCAAACGGTGGCCAAACCAGGACTAACGGCCAGGAAGGTTCTGCTTTGCATTTGGTGGGACTGGAAATGAATCATTTATTAGGAGTTGCTTCCATATGGCCAAACACTAAATTCGGATCTCTACTGTCAACAACTGGACTGTTTAAAGCTAGCGATTGAACATAAACGGCCAGAATTGGCCAACAGGAGAGGTATTTTGTTCTATCGTGGCACACAGAGATGCAACATATTAGTAATACGAATAAGTTTCCGCCGTTTTTCTTATAAAAATTACCAATTTATTGTAAAAAAAATATACGTTACATTTTATTCAAAATAATGTCGGTCACTAGCTAATACTTTTTGCCATCTTTCTGGCAGCATTCGCATGCCACGTCGAAAAAACTCTTCATCTTTTGAGGCTACCCATGAATCGACCCAATTTTTGGCTTCTTCGTAAGGAGTGAAATGCTGCTCGACCAGGGCGTGAGCCATCAACCGGAACAAGTGGTAGTCCGAAGGAGCAATTTCTGGTGAATACGGCGGGTGGAGTAAGACATCCCATTGTAAAGCTTCCAAAGTATCTTTGACGAATTTTGCAACATGTGGCCGAGCGTTGTTGTGCTGAAAAATCACTTTGTCATGTCTTTTGGCATATTGGGGGCGTTTAAGCTTCAATTCTTGGCTTAATTGCATCAGTTGCTGTTGAAAACGTTCTCTAGTAATAATTTCGTTAGGCTGGAATAGCTCGTAATAGATTCCTCCGAACTGATCCCACCACATGCACAACATTAGCTTTTTGCCATGAATATTCGGTTTGGCCGTTGAAGTTGGTACATGGCCGGGATTACCCCACGATTTCCTACACTTTGGGTTGTCGTAGTGGATCCATTTTTCATCCCCCGTCACTATTCGA
>NW_014554158.1:0-3998 GCF_001313825.1 Dinoponera quadriceps
GATTCGTATGCAATTTATATATCCGTTCATCTTTACCTTCCACAAGAAATCTATCCGGGCTTCGGTATTACGTTAGGATGCCATAGTTGATACAAGCCTGTTGCAATGCAACCAGTAGATAGTTGCGATTTGTTGTTCTTATAGACGTCACGTTATTTGTGACGAAATGATAGGACCAAATTATGATTTGGCTTCTTTTCCGAGTCATTTNTGTAGATTGTTGCATTCCAATTGATATGTTCCTTCCATTGAGAGTTGGACGAATGCTGCCACCCATTCTATAGATTCGTATGCAATTTATATATCCGTTCATCTTTACCTTCCACAAGAAAGCTATCCGGGCTTCGGTATTACGTCAGGATGCCATAGTTGATACAAGCCTGTTGCAATGCAACCAGTAAGTAGTTGCGATTTGTTGTTCTTATAGACGTCACGTTATTTGTGACGAAATGATAGGACCAAATTATGATTTGGCTCCTTTTCCGAGTCATTTTTCAATTCGATTTCTTCAAGGACTCTTCAATGTATAACTTCCTTGCACCTGCATTTATCCCTTCATTGACATTAAGTATGCCTGGTCTTCTTTCAGTTGGTTGTGGTTGGTCGACGAAATTCCCTTTGTCAGTGGAATAGTCTCGTAAAGGATTTAAGACTATGTTGCGTCCTCTTGTCCTTAAGGCTTCATCGAACGGATCATCTGTTTCCAGTGTTCGGTTGACTCCACGTCTCGTAACTATGTAACGAGGAGTGTCAGCTGACTCGGATGCATGTACGAGGCCTGTTCAAATATTAGGTTGGTGCGTATGAAATGTCGCATTCTCTTTACATGCGGACGTTTTCCTCCCTGTTTTCGTTATACTTTTGTATTTGGCATAACCTCATTCATACTCGTATTGTCAAATACAAAAGTATANTTCAATTATGTCGACAAGTTTGGCCATTTTGAATATTCAGTTTATCTTTGACAGCTATTTTGCTTAAACGTGTTTTGGCTCGTCTTCGATTTTTGCCTATTCCAAAAAATAGATCAAAGAATCTAACAAAATTAAGTGCGCGGACGGATTCTGAATGTTGACTGTGGCATATGGTGAAGCTACCTTGGACCGAAGCAACGTTTATCGGTGGTACAAAATGTTCTCAGAGGGCCGAGAAGATGTGAACGACTTCATACCTGTATAATATTTCAAATATAGCTTGTGCTGGTATGCAATGTCGTGTTATATGTAAAAATTGCGTATGGCATCCATTCATCCCAGTCCGTTTGTTCGATATTAATGTAATGTCTTAATTATTCTGCTAGAGTTTTATAGGAGCGTTCTAGCGCGCCATTACTTGCGGATGATACGCGGTTGTTTGTATTTTTCGTATACTTAATAATTTAGAAGTGTTTTTGAACTCATTGCTTAGGAAATTCGTTCTTTGATCCGTTAATATTTTGTCAGGGATACCGTATTCCAAAATTATTTTTTCTACAAATTCTTTTGCGATGGTTGAGGCTTCTTGCTTTTTTATAGGTATCGCTTTACTGAATTTAGTTAAGTTATCTTGGAATGTTAATATATATTTATTTCTATTTTTTGTTACTGTCAATTGCCCTACCACATCTAAACCGCATTTTTCAAATGGTTTGCACGGCGTATCAGTGATTACTAGAGGAATTTTTGTTTTTTGGCACAATTCGTTTCTCTGACAAAATTCGCATTTATTAATGTAATTTTTTTATCAGCAGCCATATTTTTGCATTGGTGATTTAGCCGTAATCTTTATGTTTATTGTCCTTTGCACGCCTTCATGTCCTGCTAGAAGTGCATCGTGATATTCTTAATGTATTTGCCTTTCTTTCCTCGGTATAGTTCCGAGGGTTTCCTGTTTGTGAATTTTTCCTCACAGTGTTTCTCTTTGTCTTTTTCCTCTGCCTTCTCAGGCGGGCCTGTCTTTAAGAGAGGTCGTATTATATTTCTGCTTAGCGCGTAGGCGATCGTGTTCGCTCGTCCGGCCTTGTGTATGATTTTGTAATCATACTCTTCTAATTTTAGTCGCCTCCTAATTAATCGTGATCCTGGGTCAGCGACGTTAAAAAGCCATATCAATGGTTAATGGTCGGTTATTATTTCAAATTTTGTACCATATACCAGGTGTAGAAGTTTGAAACCAGAATTTTTTGTAAAAATTATACGTCTGTTGTTTGAAAATAATAATAAACATTTTATTCAAAATAATATCCATTGCTATTTATACATTTATCCCACCTCTCCGGCAGTTTATGAATACCACGCCAAAAAAACATTTCTTCTTTTGAAGCGAACCAGCTATCGAGCCATTTTCGTACATTTTCATACGAATTGAAGCGTTGTTCAGCGAGAGCGTGTCCCATTGCTGCGAATAGATGATAATCGGACGGAGCCAAGTCTGGAGAATAAGCCGCATGCGTTAGTATTTCCCAACTGAACGCCTCGATCGTTTCCCTGACCCGTTCTTCTGTGTGTGATGGAGCATTATCATGGAGCAAAATGACTTTGTATTGCCTTTTTCTATATTTCGGTCACTTCTCACGCGATTTAAATCAATCATTTGCTGTTGCTAGCGATTAGTGTTAACGGTTTCACCAGGTTTTAACAGTTCAAAATAGATTACAACCTTCTGATCCCACCAAACACAGAGCATTGTCTTCTCTCCAAAGCGATTGCAGTGGATGTCGATGGTTCGCCTGGATTCACCCATGATTTCTGACGCTTAGGATTCTCAAAATATATCCATTTTTCATCACCTGTCATGATACGATGGACATTCTTTTATACCTGTCGAGCAGCATTTCACAAGTGGTTTTTCTATTTTCTTACTGTCTTTTATTCAGTTCATGCGGAACCCATTTTCCTACTTTCTGAATCTTTCCCATGACTTTCAAATGAATTGAGACAGCTTTCTGCGTCATATTCAATTCATCCACGATGTTGAGTTTGAGTATCATCTTCGTCCAAAAAGGCTTGCCATTCGTTGTCTGCGAACTTTTTCGGTGGTTTCCCGCGCTCTTCGTTTCTCACGTCAAAACCACCACTTCTGAATTTTTTGAACCACTCGAAACACTGTGTTTTATCAAGAGCATGTTCACCGTAAGCTTCGACAAGCATTCGATGCGATTCTGCATTAGTTTTCTCCAAATGATAACAAAAAATTAATGCTGTCCGCAAGTCGTAGTTCGTAGGCACAAAACTCGACATGTTTAAGGTTACAGAAAAATATACCGGTGTATGGAACTTGGGTTGTTGTGTGTTGAAAATCTTCGTCAGCTGTTAGAAGGAGATGATGGCGCTGCAGAAGCGGTCTTACGGTCCCTAAACTGATGGCTAGCACCATCTATAGGGAAATTCCGGTTTCATACTTCTACACCTGGTATATACAAAGTCTGGCTATTAAATAACGAGACTGCGCGCGCAGAAGTCGTCCTAAAGGGGAAGGGGGAAGACGAATGCAGCGGTGGATAGGTGGAAATGTCTACTATTCCAGTACGAAAACTCGTTTTTGTCGCTGTAGTAGTATTTTTTCTATAGAGTTTAGAAACGAACGTGTTTTTTCTCGTGTCGATAACAATGTGTGACGAAAAACACGAGCAACGAATCAATGTGAAATTTCTCGTTAAATTAAAAAAAACTCCGACTGAGTGCTATAACTTGTTGAAAGAGGCCTATGGTGAGAATTCTCTATCTCGTGCGCATGTTTTCGAATGGTATAAACGGTTTTCTGAAGGCCGAGAGAGCACTGAAGATGACCAACATCCAGGTCGACCTGTCTCTGTTTCAACTCCGCAAACAGTGACCAAAATCAATGAAATTGGTCGCGGAGATCGTGGTATGAGCATGATTGCTCTGATTGTAAACGCCGATAAAGAAACTGTCAGAAAAATTTTACATGACGAATTGAACATGAAGAAGAACAGGACAATGCACTTGCCCATAACGCGCTGTCTGTGAAGCGTTATTTAGCCGCTAGAGGCATTCCAG